>NC_056747.1:1140873988-1140883988 GCF_019279795.1 Protopterus annectens
AGACTAGTGGCCCATGCAAAGACTAGGGCTCTAGGGCAAGTGACCTCTGTCATGTGCTGACATCTTAACAAGGAGCGTTTCCTCTGCCATGGATCTAGTGGATCAGCAGTATACAGGGGCTGCATGATAATACACACACACACACACACACATATATATATATATATATATTTATATATGTATATATATATATATATATATATATATATATATATATATATATATATGGGAGCCCTTCATTTGTTCGAACTTTCAAATGTTCGAAACTCATATGGCCAACACCATATGAGCGAACGTTTGAAAGGCTGACAAATGATGAAGGAGTTCCTGCTACAGTGCAGGACTGGGATATTCCCCTTTCCTGCACTGTAGTACGATCTCGGAGTGAGAATATTTAAGTAGCAGGGGGTGTGGGGGTGCAGGGGGGCTTGCCCCCTGCATAACACAGTTGCACTGTGTTTACAGGTAAGTAAATGGTGCTATTTCAGGATGTCGGTCTTCTGGAATGTCGATCATATGGTGTCCGCCATATGAAAGTCGGCATTCTGAATGGTCGACATTTTGAAGTAGACCCATATATATATATATATATATATATATATATATATATATATATATATATATATATATATATCTATATAGATATATATACATATATATATATATGCTACTGGGAAGTCTGAGGCAATTATCACAAGAAATGTCAAACCAGTGGTGTCTCCAAAAAATTAATGAAGGCCCACATATACTGACTTTAGGAGCATGAGATCTGAGCCAAAAAAAAGTCATGCCAACAGGAAGGAGAAGTGAAGTTATTGGAATGGATGTAAGTTAATAGTATAACTGTGTGTGTGTGTGTGTGTGTGCGTGTGTGTGTGTGTGTGTGTGTGTGTGTGTGTGTGTGTGTGTGTGTGTGTGTGTGTGTGTGTGTGTGTGTGTGTGCGCGCGCGTGTGTGTGTGTGTGTGTGTGTGTGTGTGTGTGTGTGTGTGTCTATGTGTGTGTATGTAAACTTGCCAGTCAGTTGGCTTTGATTGGTGGTCTGAGGTCTGTGGTGCTGGCTGATAGCTATTTATAGTACCTACAAGAAGCAATTAAAGTGGTTTGTCATGGAACGATACTTACATGAGGAAGGGGGAGATGGAACAGTAAAATAATACAACACATATTGTAGCATTCAGTACACACCTTCATTATTACTGTCCTTATTTATTTACTTACTTATACATTGGTTCATTCACTCATTCATTCTATTTGTTGATCAGAATAGCAGAGGCACGTGGGAAAAGCTTCTCTTTACATACAGTTATAAAGAAGCAGATATATACTATATGACACACAAGAAGTAGAATGCATACGGTGATGGTAATAGGTATGCAAAACATGGTACTATACAATGGAAAGAAAAATATTTAACCATTTCAAAAAGTTAAGGAGCAGATTACAAGGTAATATATTTAAAGAAGTAATGAGAGGGAGTGAGAGTGAAATAATTAAGGGGTAGAAATAATCAATAAATGACAGATAATTACAATGAGACAGGAAAATTAGTTCAGAATTCAGCACATAACATGATCAAAAGAACATAAGATTAGATAGAGAGATGTAGAGGTGGAGATCAAGTGCAGTGACAAGTCCAGTTAGAAGTTAGGTAGGCCTTTAGTTTGGGCAAAAATAGATTGTGTTTACTTTCACATCTAAGATCTGGCAGAAGTGAGCCCCAGAGTTTGAAACAGAAAACAGTGCACCTCCATAGCAGTTTTGTGATTTAGGAAACTGTTTGAGAATTTGAGTTTGTGATCTTACGTTCCTGACAGGAATGTGATTAATAATCAGTAGATAATGTGGGACATTTCTTAGGGTAACAGCACAATAGCACATCTGATGCATAGTTTTTAATTTATTAAGATTCAATACATGTCTTAAGTCTACCGGTTAATGACTTTCAGAGCTGTACAGGGATGAGCTGAGTTAGGGGCATTTGTAGCAAACATGGCAATTTTGTTTTAGGTCTGCTCAAGTTTAGCAGTTATATTTTAGGTATACTAGCAAACACTGATTGTGAGTATAAGTGGGTTGGAAGGAGCTGTGATCAATTGTACTTAGTTAAATATGGTTTTGCATCCCTATTTTTTTGTGATTTTTTTACAAAGTTGTACTCTATGTATTTGTCAAAGTGTAATTTATGGTTATTGATGACTCCAGGTAGTTTTCATTGAGTGACTTGTTCAACTGGAATACTTTGCTTTGAGGAAATAGACTCCCATATCCAAATAGTATTTGTTTTGTTTTGTTGGGGGTTTTGAGGAGATGGGATTCATATAACCAGTCTTTATGCTAATAATCCAATTAAAAGAATGCAAGACCGTGAATCTTAGGAACCACACTTTAACTTACAAAGTTAAGTGCCTTCATCCAAGGAAAAGGACTTCATCAGAACTATTGAACCAGTTTATTAACACACTCAATAAATGATTAAATAAATCACATGACAAACTCATTAGCCAATCAAAACATTGATTCCCCTATTAAAACAAAGAGCTGCCAAACTACACAAAAATATAATATAAAAATTTGACACAAATAAAACTAATATAAAAAACATATTGTATATGACTCCAAGGATATATAAACACCATCATTTACAAAATTTAAAAATGAGATAAACAATGTTATTTAAAAAGCATGAACTGTGCATTTTATGTTTATAAAAAACATTAAATGTGCAATTCATAGCAAATAAATGACAAATTTGTCCTACAAAAAAAAAAGCTAATTTGAGTCACAACACTCTACAAATATATAATACTTCATTTAGTCCTGCATCAACAGTGGAGTTTGTTCTTAACTGCCATTTGATATCTTTCTTGGGACCCCTCCCCCAGGGACAAATCTCCACCTGATCTATAACATAAAATTTAAAGCTATGACTCCTGTTATCTCTTAAATGCCTATATAATGCATTTTGCTCATCCATTTTATTAATATCATATAAGTGGCAACAAATTCTAGATTTTAAAGGTTGAATTGTTTTCCCAATATAAAAGCTAGAACATTGCGTACAATATGCAACACAAACCATGCCCTTACTATAGCAAGAAACTTTCATTTAAGGTTAATCACCCAAAACCATAGATGGTAAATAGAGTGCGTTCCAAGATGACTTAACATTGACCACATTACCCATACTTGACCATAGAACCTATGTTATCTCTGACCCCCTTACTTTCAAATAAAGCCTTAAAACAAGTATCTTTCTTGTAAATTACCCTAGGGGCTTTTCTCAAAATTCTCAAATGTTCTTCGTCTATAGAAAAGATATTCCAATTCTTATAAGCCACGGTGGTGCAGCGGTAGTATTGTTGTCTCACAGCAAGAGGTTCTCCTATTCGATTTGTGGCTGGAGCACCTTCTGTGTGGAGTCTGCATGTCCTCCCCGCGGTCGAGTGGCGTTCAAAAGACATGCGTAGAATGGGCGTGCCTTCATTGAAGGTTGGGCATCAAGCTGGCACCTCGGCACCCATAAAAAAATCTACTGCCAATCATTAGCCGACCAGAGTTCTGCTGTAGCGATCCCTAACCGGGAAAAGCCAAAAGAAGAAGAAGATGTATACTAGCCATAACATCTTTGAAAACAGAAGTAAACGTCAAGGTCAATCCTTTCATAAATTCATTTGAAGTATATTTGGGGGCGCTACTAGCCTTCCAGTGGGTTCCCTTGCCCAACAATAGACCAAAAATTCCCATTTTCTCACATAGGAGTGTCAATTAAATGTTACTTCCTGCTGGATATCATTCAGTAAGTAACTAGGGTAGCCTCTAACTTCAAACATTCTTTTTAATGTTTCACATTCCAGTCCAAACCTATCAACCATTCCTGACACTCATACAAATTGACCCTTGACGAGAGACCTTTTATGATGTACAGGGTGCCAACTATTATAATGTAGTTAGGAAAATTTACAAGAGAAAATGGGAATTTTGGTCCATTGTTGGGCAAGGAAACCCATTGGGAAGCTAGAAAAGTTCATCTGAATTTATGAAAAGTTTGACATTGACGTTTACTTCTGATTTCAAAAATATTAAGGCTAGTATATATGAGAATTGGAATATCTTTTCGATAGACCAAGAACATTTGAGAAATATGGGAAAAGCCCCTAGGGTAATTTACAAGAAAGATACTTGTTTTAAGGCTTTATTAGAAAGTAAGGGGGTCAGAGATAACATAGGTTCTGTAGTCAACTGTGGGTAATGTGGTCAATGTAAAGTCACCTTGGAGGGCACTATATTTACCATCTATGGTTTTGAGGGATTAACCTTAAACGCAAGTTTTCTTGCTATAGTAAGGCCGTGGTTTATGTCGCACAGTGTCAACAATGTACTGGGAAAAGAATTCAACCTTTAAAATCTAGGATTTATTACTACCTATAGGATATTAATAAAATGGATGAGCATAATACATTACGCAGGCATTTAAAAGATAACAGGAGTCATAGCCTTAAGCTTTATGCTATAGATCAAGTGGAGGGGTCCTGAGAATTATATCAAATGGCAGTTAAGAATAAACTCTACCATTGATCCATTGTTTCTAGTGTGCTGCAACTCAAATCAGCTTTTTATATAGGACAAATTTGTCATTTATTTATTATGAATTCATTGCATATTTAATGTTTTTTATACACATAAAATGCATAATTCATGCTGTTTAAATAACATTGTATATGTCATTTTTAAATTTTGTAAATGATGGTGTTTTCATATATTTAATTGGTATCATATAGAATATATTTTTTATGTTAGTTTTATTTGTGTCAGGTTTTTACATTATACTTTTTGGGCAGTCTTGATGCATTTTGTTTCAGTAGAGGAATCAATGTTTTCATTGGGTAATGAGTTTGTCATCTGATTTGTTTAATCGTATATTAAGTGTGTTAATAAATTGGTTCACTAGTTCTGATGAAGTCCTTTTACACAGACCAAAGTTCTTAACTTTGTAAATTAAAGTGTGGATCCTAACATTCATGGTCTTGTGTAATTTTGATGCTACAGATAGTTTATTGAACAATATGCTAGAATTAGGTGCGTGAGCTGGTAGGCTAGATTAAGATGGAGTCATCATTGCACTGGATTAGGTCAGTACTAGGGATGGCTTTGGACATATCATTTATGAAAATACTGAATAGAATGGACCAAATGGAATCTTGAAGAACCTCTTTGGTGATAGCTTAAAAGTGGGAGTATGTTTATCACCATTTTTCTGCCTTATAATGATCAGCAAGGTAACTTATAAATCATTTTAGGCTGCAACTGGAAACAACCATTTTGGATAATCTGTGGAGTAAAGGGGAGTAGAATACAGTGGCAAAGGCTTTAGAGAGGTCAGTGAAGTTAGAGGCAATGGTAAATCGATTATTTTTATGGTGATAAATGGCATTCAGGAAGGATAATAAAGTGGTTTTGGTACTAAACCCTGGATGAACTCCATGATGAGTAGGTGATAACAGGTTGTCAGTCAGAAGATTATGCAAGAGTTGATGTTGTAGGCATTTCTTAAGAATTTTCAAAATAAGAGATTGATTGGCAAGAGTCTATAGCTAGATGGGTTAGTTTGGGTACCATCTGTCTGAAATGGTATATTTTTGTTAAGTTGTCTTTGTCCCCAGGTTATAAAGATTAAATGATGAACACTGAGTAAATCAGATGAAATACATGAGGAAATTATATCGATGGGTTAATTAGTTAAGATCCAGTCATTTATAGTTTTTGCCTATTTTTACTGATTCTACATGATTCTGTGATTATGTGGATGAAGCCAAATAGACAAATATCTGGAGTAGGCTGTTGGGTACCTTGGAAGTGAGCCAACTGATATTGACATCATTAAGTATTATAGTGTTATTCTGCATATTGTCTGAGATCCAGGAAAGCATATCTCCTAGTGTGAAGGTATTTTGTTGGTGGATTAGTTGTGGTAGGATGTAAATAGTAGTTATACGTTTGCATAAGTGGTCATTTAGTGTAATATGTGATAAAAGGAGGCTGCCCTGTTAAAAATGGGCATTGTCATTTGTGACACTTGTATAAGAAGATCAGCTGACAAGATTATGCACATATCTAATCTTTTTAGTGGACTTATATTTTCTAATAATATTTTATCCTGATGAAAATATTACTTCAGCTGAGATATTTTGTTTAAGCCATGTTTCTGTATTGGTGAGAATGCCAGGTTTGCTACATTCTAAGTACATAATTCTTTTATTTTGTTGCAAAGATTTCACATGTTTACTTGCTAGACCACAAACTGTTTATGGCATTTTGAACTGTGGATAAGAACATTTTGAATTTTGAGTTATAAGTTAAACTAGGGTTAAGCTAGATGCCGCACTTAAGAGTAGGCGCATGGCCATGAGTGAAAGGTACTTTAAAAATTTTTCTTTTAATTTATGAAAAATGTCTGTTTGTTTTTTGGGGTGGAGTAGAAAAAAGTATGGAATAGTTTGGGATACATGCAGTGTTGTGATGGGTGGAATTATAAGGGAGATAGTTAAGTAAGGAATGGTAGCTTGTAATCTATCCTAAAACTGTTAGGGTTGTAAAAAGGGAAACTATACTAAATGTTTATTCTGGGGTTTGAATATGAGTGTTTTAATGTGCTATGCACAGGAGTTTATATAAGCTTTTGGCTTCAGTGTTATGGAGTGTTATTTTCTGACAGATGCTTAAGTTGTAGGAAGAGAGAGGATTTTTAAGACATGCTTACAAAAGGTGGTTAGCAAGGAACTTGAGAAAAGTGAGAAGTGTCAGATAATACCATCAGTGTTGTTATGATGAGAGGGCCTGGTGATCATTAAAGAATCCTGATTGGTTAGTGTGGGAAAGGGGAATTAGAAGTTGAGTCCATAATGGTAAACACATCTGGGGTAGGCTGGGGAATTGGGGTGAAAATGGAGTGACGTGGGCCAGCAGCAAGGCAGGTGCCAGAACTAATCAATGCAGGCATTGACACTAGCAAAAATACTGAGGAGGAGAAGTCAAATCCTACTAGGTATAGCCTAAGCAGGTCAGTAAATATGAGTAAAGAGGCAGAAGCAGAACAGGAAAGAAAAATAAGTTTTATTTAAGCTTGAAGAGAGATAAGTAGTGAAGAAAAGGGGTTGTTCAGGCTAGCATCTTTGGCCTACTAGTTTACAAAGTGGGAAACGTATGTGAAGTCGATCCCACAGATGTAAATAAATAGGCCCCTGTAAAAGGTAAAAAAAACACTGTGGCAGTGAAGAGAGGGCAGAAGGAGCTCAGTGGTGAAGTTTACAAAGAGAATGGCCCTATAGACACAGAATGGGCAGACTGTGAGGAGACCTTCTAGCCAGAGATAAGAATAAGAAGCACAGTAATCACTATACAATGGGCATAGGCAATGGACTGAGCATTGAGATGCCACCTACTGACATTCAGCTGGTAGACACTGGTGTTCCTGTAAGCACTATGTGGTCAGAGTGTACCTATTGTTGTAGCAGCTAATGCACTAATAGTCATTCAGCTGGTAAATACATCTTTTATACTGCTACATTTCCAGAACGCAATAAATGCTACCAAAAATAGTAGCATCACATGCAGTCAGTAGTTGACCTCTATTAATGTTATAGGCACTTTACAGGGTTATAAATAAATAAAGATGCATGCTTAGGAAAGGACAGAACAACACAGCCACTCTGTAATGATGATAATAATCGAGTGATTTGCACAATAACATATAAAAAGTGCCATTACAGAATTATGCTCTTCCTTCTCATATTTGCTTGTTTTACTACATCAGCTGCTACAGTGTATGTGTGGTGCTAGTATAAAGTGTGCTAAATGAGTGTCGCTAATGTACATGTGTGAGGATAGTGCAAACTACATGAAGTGCGTCTGTGTGTGCTGCTTCTTTGCATGTGTGGTATTAGTGCAAACTGAGTCGAGTATAAAAAGAAAACAAAAAATGCTTGTGAGTATGCTCATGTTTGTTAAATGAGTGCCACTAATGTGCATGTGTAATGATAGTGCAAACTGTGTGTGTGTGTCTGTGTGTGTGTGTGTGTGTGTGTGTGTGAGACTTTACATGTGCGATACTAGTGAAAACTATGTTAAATGTATGGTGCTTGTACAAACTATGTTAAATGAGTGTCACTATTGTGCATGTGTGATAATGCAAACTGTGTTAAGTGTGTACTGCTACTGTACATGTGTAGTGCTAGCTTAAACTGTAAGTGCGTACTGCATCTGTAGTACTAGCACAAAGTGAATTGTGTGTACCACATCTGTAGTACTAATGCAAACTGCTTTGTGTATACTGAATCTGTGATACTATTGCAAAATGTGCACATGCAATTTGGAAGAGTGAAACTTGTAACTCCATTTATAACATCTTTTTAGCACTCTACTTACATCTCTCACACACACACACACACACACACACACACACACACACACACACACACACACGCATACAAATACTCTGTCTCCCTCACACATACACATACATGCACACATATATGAATTTATACACATTCTCATACAAACGCGCACACAACTAGACAGATGAATAGATAGATAGACAGATAGATAGATAGATAGACAGACAGAGAAACAGATCGAACATTTCCTTCCCAAATGGCATACCTAGCAAGTTTTCCTTTGTCTGCATGTACCGCAGTGTTTTGTATCGTACTGCAAGTGTCAATAGTACAAAACAGCTACCCTGAACCCCACACTCATCCCCAGAGTGTATAAACTAATTCCATAGTTACACAAAACTGGGAAAAACGTCAAATTCCTAGTATGCTAAAAGTGGTTTCTGTGTAAGCATTGTGCAGTTTCTATCAGGAGTCACACTAATTACCATTAGGGTGTTATCACATTCCTTTTTATGACAATACTTGTGTGACTGTAACCCAGTGCAGGTATGTGTATCCTCTTAATGATGAAAAACAGAGTTTTTTTTTTATTTGCCTTATTTCTAGAACTAGAACAAGACAACAGGCATTAACAAGCTATTTCTAGCACATGATGAAGAGGAACAAGACAAACAGTAGACTTTCAAAAGTGTCTGTCAAAAAGAATATAAAGTTTCTTTCTTGTAGCTGCCCCCGAGCAGAATTTTTGAAAAATGTAAATCAGCTTTTTAATATCTAGATGATGAAGGTAAATAGTGTACCATCTGATCAAGATTGATGCTCTATCTGCTTGTCTACTGGCAATGCCTTTAACCATAATTTGCCAAAGCATTTGATTTAACATCTTATGTCAACTTTCAAATTAGTACACAAGAAACAACTCTCTCAGCTGCCAGGAAAAATCACAGATGCCTTTGTCAATGCTCTGTGTCCATGTCAGCTCTGCAAATGCAACAAAGTGCAAAGATATGGTCTGGGGCACTTTTCTAACCCCCTCCCCTCTGTCTGTTCTAATTTATTTATTTGTTTATTGAGTTACTGCCTTTGTCAAGAAGTCACATGACCTAAAGCCATCTTGTCTCCAGGATTGTCCACAGAAGGGGGATGGGAAAATGTTACAAGACCTACTGTATGTATTTGTAAAATGCAGCAACCTACAACGTTTATTCACAAATAAAATTACAACACATTTTGAGGTATGCCTTAACCAACCACGGCATTATTTTATTAACTACAAGATGATTGACCACATGGATTAACAACTATTTGCAGTTTTATTTTGTCTAGTTTTTATAACATTTCATTGTACTGGATATCAGCTGGAAATCAGACTGACAGATGCTGTCACATAACATTTTGTCTTCCTTTCACACAACTTCCCACATGACAAGTTGTTTGCTTGCCAAAAAGTTCAGTTTGCCTGACCTTTGCACTGCGTAAAGTCAATGTGATGTCATATAAACCTTACACTGAAGATTTGAATTGCTTTCTTTATTTGCAGTATGATGCCAAAAGGCCTTATAAAGTTAATTTTGCATAAAACAACAAAACTTTAAAAAATAGCCTTACA
>NC_056747.1:1140886488-1140898988 GCF_019279795.1 Protopterus annectens
ACAGGTGTCATTCATTTAACTGAAAACTCAAAATAGTGAAAATCAAAAATGATGAAAACACAAAATATTGAAAAAGGGAGTTTGTCATGTCCCCATTTTTGTGTGATCCCAGAGTCGGTATATATAATTAGAAGGGGGTTCGGCAGGCATAGCCCCACATGGGGGTGCATGAGTGCTAGGCCCTTAAAAGATTTCAATATTTTGAGTTTGTAATATTATGAACTACATCTGTTTATGCTTATGCTTAAAAATGGATCTGCATATAACTTGTTTATGGATAGGATTACTCATAAAAACACATTTCTTGTTGCAGGTTCAAATTTGAACTTGATTAATTCATTAACTTTGCAGTGGGACAATGTGTAGGGATAAGCACATGCTTTTAATGTAAGACAAGGTAAGAGGCAACAATATGAGTCTGGAAGTATAAAATGGAAGTTTTTAATTAAACCCCTGTTTGTAGGACAGTTCATAATGACAGCCCATGTCTACCAGATGACCTCTTTCACTTTGGCTGGTTGTGAATTTCCCAAATGTTCCCCACATTTTTCATACATGATGCAACTGATTCCTAATCCTATGCATGCAGTTTCACAGACCATTTCACTTTATCCAAACCCCTATATGTAGTCTTTGCTTGGGACTACTATGTTCCAGTCCATATAGTTATTTTATTGTGCTTTCATACTTCAGCTGTGTGCACATTCTCCACCCGGGAGAAAGCATGTACAGAAATGGCTTCTTGTTTCTCATATTATCTTCATACAGTTGGCATAACCACTTTCACTCGTTTCTTCAGGTTCTGCTATGGTCTGCAGCCCCTTGCATTACTACTAATGCACATAATCCTTCCAAACTCCACAGCCATACCCAGAGGTATATTGTCTTATAACAGATACCCTGTACTTCCCTCATCGCTTACTCCAGTAGTACTCAAAAAGTAATACGTCTCTCTTGCATACACTTCAGCATGCCCTTTTTCCTTCCATGTCATGCTTAGTAGCAACTTTGCATAAAGTATCTCTGCTTATAAGTATTTCCCATTTCCCTGTCATTTCATATCCACTGGACTACCTTACCTCCCGTAGATTCATAGGTAAGTATTAAGCTAGCTGACCTTGTGAGTCATTTTAAGCCTAGCCAATTTCCATTTAAAAGGTAAAAATCAAACCCTGTTCCTTGTGTCTATGAACTAAATACTTTAACCATTATACCAACCCTCCTCAACCCTTGGCATTGAGTTTTAAGCCATGGCTCTATTACCAGACACCTGTCTGTGTTAGACCTTCCTGTACGATAGTAGTATATTGGGGGAGTTCTATGATTACTCCTAGCTTGCAATTATCTGCAACTTAGTAAGCCAGGGAACCTTGACATTGGCGTTGACTTCTGAAAAATAGATACCAAACAAGAGCCACCCAGCAAAGAGCCCTGGAGGAGTCCACTGCTGACTGGCCTCTTTGTGGAGGTGGTCTCTCCATTCCTAACTTCCTGGGTCCTGTCTGTGAGGCATCTGGCTATCCAGTGAGTTACATAGGGGTTTATGCCTAATTTGTGAGATTGCTTGCAATCCCCTAGTGAGATATTGTATAAAATGCTGTAGTTAGGCCAAGGTAGTCAGTCTGCACCATTTTACCCTCATCCATTGTCTTGGTGACCTTCTGAAAGAAGTCCATCAGGTTCACTAGGCTTGACCTGCCTTGGACAAAATCAGAATGGGTTGGGTCCACTGTCTGAAGGTTTTCTATGCTATTGTTAATCCTTTCCATGATAATTCTTTCTATGGCTTTGCATATGAGACTAGTCTGACTAATGGGTCTGTAGTTCTAAGGATCTGCTCTTGTGCAGAGGGGTAGGTTTATAGATTCAGAGGTGTGTACTGGGCTAATGACCACTTGTGCCTTTTTATGCCAAGACATGCATCCCAAATCTCTGACAAGTTCTGGTACCCTTGATAAGTGTAAGCAGGGGCTTGGGAAATGAACCATTTACAGGCTGTCTGTGTCCATTACAGACATAAGTATCAAACCAGGGATGAACTTCCTGTTCTCCATCCAACTGTCCAAGTTACATTTGAATTGGGTTAGAGAGGAAATGGATGGGAAGCCTGTTCCAGAGAAGAGCTAGTCCCTTGGATAAATACCTGTCTCTGCAGCATGCCCTATTTATATCACAGGCAAGATTTAAGTCTTTAGAGTAGACAATTCTGCTGCTTTTTGTTTTAAGGATATGCAGGAGGTCCATCAGGGTGAGGTCTGAAAATGACTTGTATGCCAGGCATATATCTCCCCTCAACAGCTTGTAGGAGACAGAATACAGGAATAGATATTCGAGGTGATCTGCATAGGGCATGTTACTTATGCTCTAAATTCTTTTGCTGAGGAACTTTGTGGATATTTCAACTGTTGGATATGCCTGGTTAGGTACATATCAAAGGTGGCATTGTACCCAGTGATAGGTTTGATGAATGCTGAATACAGTGGAACCATGACCTTGGACCTAGATACCATACCTTTGTTATAAGTTGCATAAAATCACTACTCTGGACACATGATGGACAAAGCCTAGATTACTGTCTATGTTTATGTGTTCCCAAGTGTCTGACAACTGGGTTGACTGTTAAGGGTGTGTTGTCAATATGATAGTTACCAAGGGTGGATGGCTTCCAGAAGGATACTATTATACATTTCTTGGCAATTAGTTTAAGTCCATGGTTCTGGTACAAGTTATTTGTTTGTGTCAGCCCTTCCTGGAGAACATTAGTGTTGGTGGGGGATTCTATGCCTGCTCCTAATTTGCAGTCATCTGCAAATATGGTCAGCCAGAGGCCCTTGACATTGTCCTTGATTTCAGAGAAATAAATCCCAAAAAAGAGCAACCCTAGGACTGAAACCTGATGGAACTCCAGTTGTGACTGCCCTCTTTGTAGAGGGGGACTCTCCAGTTCTAACTTCCTGGATCCTGTCTGTGAGCCATATGGTTATTCACCTGGTGACTTAATAGTTTATACCTAATCTCTTGAGTTTGTCAACAATGCCCAAGTGGGGTATTATATCAAATGCCTTGGCTAGGTCAAAGTAGGCAGTGTGGACCATTTTGCTGTCATCCATTGCTTTGGTGAAATTTCTCAAAGACAACCACCATGTTGAGTAGGCATGACCTTTCCTTCATGAAACCAAACTGGGTTGGCTCTAGTGTCTGGAGGCTCCCTATGTAATTACTGATGATTTCCATGCTAATTCTTTCCATGTCTTTGCATATGAGACTAGTGAGACTTACAGGTCTGTAGATGGCCGACCTTTGTGCAGAGGGATGACTGTTGCTGTTCTCCATTTGCTCAGCACATTGCCTGTTTAGAGGTTACGATTAAGTAGTGATTCCAAATGGCCTGACAGGTCATGTTTCATGCTATTTAGAAGGCATCCTGAGATATTGTTTGAGCCCATTGGTGCAGTGTTCTTGGCCTTAAAGAGAGAGAGAGAGAGAGAGAGAGAGAGAGAGAATGGAGGAACTGTTCACCAGAGATAGCAAGGGGAGTTATATTTAATGGTATTTCCTGTGGGGTTGTTGAGGGGGAGTTAGGGATAAACTTAGAGAGGAGAATCTGTCTGCCAGCAGGTTTTCTATATCTTCTGGCAGAGTATAAGTGGATCCATTAACAATGAGCTCTGCACACAACTGTGTATTGCCTTTGAGGTTGTGGACATAGCTAAATAATGCCTTGTGGTTGTTCTTGGCCCAGAAGGCCAAATTTACTTCAAATTTTGCTTTGATAATCTTTATTTTTTACCTTTGAGTTGTTTATTTAACTTGATGAGAGTGCTTTTATCCTGCTGGGTGCTGCACCTCCTAATTTTTGCCAAACAGTAAAGCTGACCTTCCCTGTCTGTATCAATATAATGCATAGTATAAGAAGCATCTCAGTAAAGACCAGTTTCACTTATTGATTCATCCAGTTCACAGCCCTCATGAATTACTATTTGTTGCCATATTTATTCTGCAGCTTTCAGCTAAGCAGGCCCTGACTTGTTTACTGATTTATTTGTTAACTTGGTAACTGACATGATCCTTGTTGGACTCTTTTATGCACAACCTAACCCACAACAGCAAGGATAGCTACAAGCAGCATAGTGAGAACGTAGTGAAGCCAGTTGATAGACATATATTTAGGACTGGGAGGAAAACTAGATTATCCAGAGAAAACCCATGTAGGCAAGAGGAAATCATGCAAAACTTCATCCAGACAGTGATCGGTAGGATTGAACCCTGGACTCTGGAGGTATGAGGCATTTCTACACCATCAATATCATTAAAGTTCAACAATCAGTCAGTAAATCAATTGGCTAATTAATAAATAAAGTAACTTTAAAGTATGTTCAGCCATGAAGAGGACTAGATCTCAAGAGACAGAACACACTCTGACTACAGGAACAAAGCTGTTGTTAGACTTAAGCTGGTATAAAAAACAGTGAGATTTACTTATTGTATTTGCATTATGTGACAAATTTTAGTCATATATGTTATTGAAATTTCTTATGTACATTTAAATTCATGTCTATGAAGGGATTTTGCTTTTGGTCTATTTTGGACCTATTTTGTGAATATTTTAAAATGTAGATGTGAATTATATATTTACATCTTTAAAAGTTTTGGCACTCTTTTACACATAGGGGTATTTAAATAGGAGGGGTGTTATGTGTTTTCTTTGTTCAACCATTTTCCTGTTGCTGCCAGAAACTTAAAAAGTTGATGAATAACAGGTTTAGCATTAACATGGATTTTCTGAAGGATATGAAGTCTGAAATTCAAACATATGGCATTCTTTTCTAACTTCAGTCTTTAATGATTTGCCAGTATTTTCCCATAAAACCACAATTTTATAAAAAATGGACCAAGAATATGAAGCAAAAATATGGACATTCTGTGAAAATCTGTACAGTTGAGACGTATGATTTACTTGTTCAGGATTAGATGCAGCTTGTTTGGTAAAATGATTCACAACAGCAGGCTGTCCCTTGCTTTTCTGTCTCATGTAAGTAAAACATGGTCTAGAGATTAGAAATCTGTCCCAGTTTCTCAGATTGCTAACAGCCTGCTTTTCGTTTAACATATACATGCGCATTTCAAGCCTTCTCTCACAACACAGATGTGATGGGGGCGTTATCGTATTTCCTGCAAAACACAATTTCCATACAAGGATCTCAGGTTGTCATGTTTAAAAATAAAATTTGAATAGGAGAGAGTGAATTATATTTACAGATATCTTTAACTAAAGGATGTTTCTTTTAATGAATTGCTCATTCTGTTAGGGCAGTTGCTAGGCAGAAACATCTGCCATGCAAATACTCTTTGAGTTCAAGCCTGTAATACATCATTGGCCTTTTTCTAAGCCATGGTGTAAATGAACAGTTCAGAAATAAAAACGCACTTAACTTGAAGTGAGTGATGTAATATGAGAGAGGAAAATATGTGTTTTCATACCTTATAGGGAATTAAGGTCATGTACCCAAAGACCATGATTTCTGAGGATTTAGAAACCCGAGGCTGAGTAAGTTTGTAGCTTGCACATTTATGAAATATATTTTAACAGTAGAAGAAAAAAAAAGCTACCTGACCAGCAACCCACTCAATCACATTTTCTACCCTGTCCTTTTACTACCAAAGAGTTGAAACGGTGTCTAAAGACATGAGTACACCTAATGAGTATAGTTGTTTATTTTTCACTTTTCAAACAATGTTCAAACACTATGACCAGAATCACAGAAATATTAGTCTGTCATCACTTATTATGAAGGTTATTTCCCCTCTCTCCACCATTATTTTAGTGATGTAACATACATTCACATTTCTCCTTAATTCCGCTAGTCTGGTTTTAGTTTTTGGCCTGCTAATCAGTGAGGTCGGAATTTAGAAGTGCCTCACCATGGATACCCATATTTACCTTGAAATCTAAGTCAGTCTTTAGGTTTCAGTCTCTCATTTTTTACCATTTGTGAATATCAGTGTCACTCTATTATTTTTTGTCTATTTACTTTTTTTTGTATTGCATTTTTGATGGGGAATGTCCAACTGGGCAGAAGCCCCTTTTCAGTGGAGGCTCAGACTGAAAACCTCCAACAAGTTCTATCAAATACATTACTGAGTACAGCTTATCATATCATCTCCCATACAACAAAGGCACTGTTTTAGTTGCCCTACTCCAAACTGCCAGCATCTAAGCAGTACTAGTGAGACTGTGAAGGATATGAGCAGTTAACATAGTAACATCATGAGTCTGAGAGCTTCATTTCCTGTTAACAAACTGTCCCTGGGATTCAGAAGGGCTTACTGTACTATGGAAGCCTTTACTGAGAAGGCTTTCACAGTACAGCAAACCCAAACAATTCAGAGAATGCTCTCCCATTCTTCCGTGACAGCAGTAAGCAGGCACTGGCTGCAGCGAGACAACAGTCTCACTGGAAAAATGCATGCAAATGCAGCAGTCTGGGGATGTGGCTAATGCAAATTAGCCATGTGCTCTGTCCCAGAAGTGGTGCCAGCATCAGAATAGCATGGTAGAGAGAGCCAGAAAATTATTTTATTGTCAAAAGAGGAAAATCAGATTACTGTACATCCATTCTCTCTTATGAATGGATGGATTGAGGCTCTAGTTTTATTTTATCTTTTAGTAACCAGTTAAATCCCACTAAGCTAGTGGGCTGTTTTCAGGAGAGACCCACACAGGCATTTATAGAACTAGATGAAATTGGGCCAGGCTATTAGGGAACTTCCCATACAGCTACAACAGCTTCAACAGTTGCAGTGTGTGGCTGATGAGTGAGAATATCCGTACTGTTCCTGGCTCAGTGGTGGCTAGGAGAAAGGCATGCAAAACACGGAGACAGAGGAGTGTGGAGTAGAGGTGAATACTGACTTCCCAGAGTTGTTTTCAGAAGGAGAGGAGGAGAGATTTGGCATGGAGAATCAAGAGAGAGAGAGAGAGAGATCGGCTAGAGGATACGGAAGATGTTTTTTGGAAGAATTTGTTTGGAGATTCGAGGGGTGAGGAGCAAGACAAGGAAGATGTTATTATTACAACCCTCCAGTCAGGGTGGTTGTGGGGTGAAATATTGGCAGAATGTGCAGACCAGACTGAGCCAGAGACAGGGAAGGATATATCTTGGGGAGGGGGGGTCTATATTATCCCAGAGAAAGTGCATATGTGCGACAACATGAAAGTCAACACATAATGCACGAAAGATGGAAATCGCAAATGGACGTGAAATCGAATTTTTTCCTTGGGAAAACATTCACACGGCCGTTCACAAAAAAACATTTTTTAAAGCATAAATAGGTGGGGGGCTATGCCCCTCACACACCCCCTGACTAAATATACCAACTCCGAGACTGCACTATAGCAACAGAAAGAGCAACTCCAGGTAGTTGGCCAACTACCTCCTTGCCCTATGACAAATACATCGAAATGCTCAAATGCATTTCAATGTATTTGTGTCACTCTTTTCGCATTCACATAAAGCAACTTTCGCTGGAATAATATAGACCCCTTGGGGAGACATGGTGGAAAGAATTAATATAGAAGTGGGACAAGACCTTAAGAAAAGGATACTCACAGAAGTGGTCAGAGAACAGAAGGAAGAAAGAAGAGAGAAGAAATGGAAAGAAAAAACTATGTAGCAAAATTCAGAATAAAGAAGAACAAGAAGTGGACAGGTATGAAATATGAGACAAGATTGTTGTGCCTTTAGAAATCAAGGCACAAGAGGTAAGAAGATTTTATTTTGATTAAAAAAGAGACTTATTGTGACATTATCTTTGAGAATGCTGCAGTATAAGAAACTTTTTGGGAGAATATGAAAAAAGAAAAATAAAAGTATCCATGGAATAAATATATTGTAAAGACTTTTTTCGTGAAACACAAAAAAAGTTAATATACAATTTTGAACACAAACTGAAAGAGAAACTGTTAAAAATATTTACTAAAGAACTTTTGCAAAGTGAAGGACATTTCTAAAGTCCTTGGCAACAGAAGATTTTGGATAGGGGCTTGTGATTTTGAAAATGGAAAATGGAATAATTGCACATATTCCTAGTATAATTAATGTTGATGGTCATAGAGCTGTTGTTAAGTATTTTGAGGGTATAATCCAGTAGACTGAAATTATACTTAACAGAAACCTACTTTACTGAGATGACATCACTGAAGTTTGAATTAACTGAAGTTTCACACTACCAAATTTTTTTAAAGGGAATGGGGGCATTAGGCAACATTCAATGTACGAACACACCGCAGTATGTTAAACCCACCCAGGTGGGAGGCTGCACCAAATAACTAAATATACCAACTCTGGGATCATGATACAGTGGGGAAAAGGGCAAATTTCCCCATGTTGGCCAACTGCCTCCATCATCTGTAAATAAATGTGTTAATGTGAAGCTTTGATTTATTCAAACTTCGGTAATGTCATCTCGGTAAAGTAAGTCTCAATTCAGTGAAATTTCAGTGTACTGAAGTAGACCCGTATTTGGGGACAACCAATAACTTTTTTTTTGTGAGAGGGAGGGACATTTTGGTAGTAACTGTGATAAGAAGAAATGTAATTTATGTGGGATGACTGGTCATGATGCCAGAAAATGTGAAAGGAAAAGTTATAAATGCAAACAAACAGGTCAATTATGGATGGATTTTGAGAAAAATAAAAGTTCATAATCTAATATAGAAGGACAGAGTAGAGAAATGGTACATAATAAAGAGCAACTGCAACAAGATGAACAACAAAAAGATAAAAGGGAAAGTAATGACACTAATCAAGAAACAATGTGATTAATAAACAAAAAGGGGAAGGGGAAAGAAAAGTGGATCAGAAGTTAGTGATGGAGAAGATATAGATTGGAAATGGTTAAAAAGAAAAGTTCAGTTGGAAAAAGTGTTAAAGAAAGGAAAAGAAATTTTCAGGATATAGGTTTGAAAATAAAAAAGAAAGGAAATGGATAAATAAATAAATTATTGCAAATAAGGGTAAGGGAAGCAAATCATCTTAGAATTTTATCTACCAATGTTAATAGTATAAAGAATGTAGTAAGAAAGTTTGGGGTGTTAGAATAATGTAATATGTCTGAGGTAGATTTAATAGTATTAGAGGATGTTAGGTGTTTAAATAGAGAAGGAAGAGAACAGACAGAGAAGTTATGGATAGGTGGTATAATATGTAATTTGGCTAGAGAAACATGTTCATGGATTGCTATATTATTTAGGACAGGAGTAAAAATTCTGTATTATATTTTACTTAAATTAGGAAGATTAATGATAGTTGACTTTAGGTAGGAAGAGAAAGTTTACAGACTTGTAGCAATATATGGTTATGTGATATGTAAAGCAAGAGAGAAACTATTTCAAGAAATGCTGGACTATGTTATAGTAAATATGGACATAATAATAAGAGGATATTTTAATTGTGATTTGAGATGCAAAAAGCAAAACTAGATCGGATAAGAAAATAATCGAAAAAATAAGAAAATGTGGGAATTTAGAGTTATGAAACTTGAATAAATGTACATATTGAAAATGGAAAAAGAGTATTTTTATATCTAAAACTATAAGAATAGTGATGGAAGATGCAGAAGAAACAGTTTTTTGGATCAGTTTGGCTATATGGATAGAAATAGTAGAGAATAACGGACATATAAAAATTGGGCGAGGAATAAAGAGATTTAATGAAAATGATTGGAATGAGAAAGGCAGAAAAGATATAATAACATTATGGAAGGATCATTTGACTATGAGAGATTTTTATAACAATTTGTCAAATGGTGAAAAATGTTTAAAGAGAAATATAAAAGAATGTATTTAATTTGGCAAAATAGAAAAAGACAGATAAAACAGAATATAGAGAAACACAAAAATCTGTTTGATACAATATGGACAGGAATGAAAGGGAATATTTCAGAAAAGAAAATGAGATTTATTAAAAGAATCAAGAAAAAATAAAGATTTAGTATATAAGCAAAAATATTTTTACAAGGAAAAAGGAAGAAGTATCACCACATTTGAGTAAAAAAGTAAAAGAGGATAGTGGCATAATAAGAAAAATGAAAAATGAAGATGGAGAAGTTGAAAGAGAACAAAGGAATATACTGAATATAGTAGTTTGCTATGTTAAAGAGATGGTAAAATAGAGAGATAAAGAAAATAAATAATTGGAGGATGATGCAGTTTACAGAAGAAATGACTAGAGAATTGGAAAAACAAATTACAATTATGGATTTAAAGAATGTAATTAAGGAAATAGATATAAATTCAGCAGCAGGACCAGATGGTATAGGATATTTAATGTATAGGAATCTGATGCAATGACAGAAAGAAATGTTGGCAGAAATGTTTAATGAATGGTTAAATTATGGTATTTGTTATACAGAAACATATGGGGTTTATGAGATGTATATAGAAAAAGGGGGAGAAAATGAAATTAAAAATTGGAAGTTTGTAATGATGAACAATAGTGATTACAAGTTGTTTATAAAGATAATACAAAAAACATTAGAACATAAATTGAATTATATAATGGAAGAAGGCATTTATGGGATTAAAGCAAAAGGAAGTCAAGAATTACTAATAATGGTTAGGGAAATGGTGGAGGATATCAATAAAGGACAAGAAGAAGGAAAATTAATGGTGGCTGATATAAACAAAGCATTTGATTTAATAGAGCATGAAACTTTATGGCAAATAATGGAAGAATATAATTGTAGTATATGAATAAAAAAGTATGTGAGTCAGTATATAAAAATACTAAAATTAGAATCCTAGTAAATGGTTGGTTTAGTGAAGAATTTGAAAAGAACAGAGGTTTAAAACAAAGATGCCCATTAAGTAGTATTTTGTTTGTAATGGCCATAAATTGTGTAGTAAAAAAGATAAATGAAGAAATGGAAAAAAAGCAAATATGTACAAGAAATGGATATTTCATATCCAATCATTATGTCTTATGCTGATGATATAATATCAATGGCTAAAAATAGAGAGAAAATGAAAGAGATAATGATATACATGCACAAAAAATTGCAAAAAGTTGGATTAAAAATGAATAGGGAAAATTTAAGGGTCTTGGAGATGAGGAACAGCTGGAAGGAATTCAATTTAGAAGAAAAGTGATATCAATATTAGGAATTGATTTTGATGAATATTCTATATTAAATGAACAATTAAAGACATTTTTGAGAGAATTAAATAGACTTTGATTTATTTGGAGCAGGTATAGACTGTTTTTTAAGAAGAAAGTACATTTAATATACAGTAATACAGTTGGAAAAATATCATATATAGTAGGTGTAGCTATGATCCCAAGAGAATTGAGGAAGCAATTTCTTAAAATAATCTTTAGATTTATATGGGGATCTAGGTTAAATCCAGTTAAAAGGTGAGTGTTATATATAGATAAGGAGGGTGTGGGGTTGGGTTTATTGAACCTGATAATATATGGAGCTGCCTTGAATCTATGCAAGTTATTAAATGGATAAATCAAAGGGAAGATAAGTTTGTAGTAAGAATATTTAAGAAACAATATGAAAGGGAATGGAAATTAATAACACTGAATAAAAATGAGATAGAGAATGGAGAAATGAAGAAAGAATGATGTATCAAGACAAAATAAAAATATGGGAATTAATTATAGAGAGGATAGGAGAAAATAGGGAAAATATGGTATAAAAATATAACAATGCAAAATTACTGTGTGAAACCATAGGTACATCTAACAGAAGGGAAATAACAGCTATAAAACAAGGAAATAAATGGTTTCTGAAGAATGTTGTATGTCAAGATTTTTTATGGAGGTTACAAATTAATAGGCTGCCAGTAAAAAAAAAAACATACCTTACAAAATTTAAATGAAAGGACGCGACATTTTTGTTGTGAACTAGAAATGGGAGAAAATGTTTTCTTACCATGAAAAAGGATTAACAATTTATGGAAAAAATAATAGAAAAGAATATTGTGAAAGAATCACAAGAGTATAAACAGATAAATATGGATATGATTGAATATGGATTTTATGTGAAATATAGTAAGAAATATGTTAGCAATCTGGATATAAAAATGTTTTATATTGTATGGATAATATGGAATAAGATTATGTTAATAGAAATTGGACCAAACATAATACGGAAAATCAAATGGTGGTTATGGAAAAGGGAATGACCGTCTATACAAATGCAAAATTTTCTTAGTGATGAAGGAATGTAAATTTAATGTAATTTTTTGTAAATTTGCACATTTATATATAGTTGTATATTAAAGGACCCCTTCTCTTTTCATTAAATGTTGTGGGATTCTTTAATTGACCCTGAACTACCACCAACTCAAGCAGATGGGACCTCAGTTTAACATCTCATCCAAAGGATAACACACACATGAGTGCAGTACCCCCTTATACTGCACTACATTGTCAGCAATCCAACTATCTGGTTTGGGAATAGAACCCACTGTCTTCTGCATGAAAGGTGAG
>NC_056747.1:1140903988-1140933075 GCF_019279795.1 Protopterus annectens
TTACCATGTCTCTGAGCTGAGAACTGAGCTTCAATCCTGATCATAGCACTGTTTTTCCCACAAGCCCATGCATCACTGTAGGGCTACTGAGTGTTGGCTAACTACCATGACTCTGAGCTGAACACTGTGCTGAAGTCCTGATCATATTACTGTTCTTCCCACAAGCCCATGCATCACTGTAGGACTACTGACTAGTGGCTAATTATCATGTCTCTGAGCTGAACACTGTGCTGCAGTCCTGATCATATTAATGTTCTTCCCACAAGCCCATGCATCACTGCATGACTACTGATTAGTGGCTAATTACCATGTTGCTGAGCTGAGCACTGTCCTTCAGTCCTGATCTTATTACTGTTCTTTCCACAAGCCCATGCATCACTGTAGGACTACTAATTAGAGGATAATTGCCACATCACTGCTCTGAGCACTGTGCTGCAGTCCTGATCATATTACTGTTCTTCCCACAAGCCCATGTATCACTGTAGGACTACTGATTAGTGGCTAATTACCATGTCTCTGAGCTGAACACTGTGCTCCAGTCCTGATCATGTTACTGCTCTTCCCACAAGCCCATCCATCTCTGTAGGACTACTGATTAGTGGCTAATTACCACATCACTGATCTGAACACTATGCTTCAGTCCTGATCATGTTACTGTTTTTCCCACAAGCCCATGTATCACTGTAGAACTACTGATTACTGGCTAATTACCATGTCTCTGAGCTGAACACTGTGCTTCAGTCCTGATCATATTACTGTTCTTCCCAAAAGCCCATTGTGTCACTATAGGACTACTGATTAGTGGCTAATTACCACATCTGTCAGCTGAACACTGTGCTGCAGTCCTGATCATATTACTGTTCTTCCCACAAGCCCATGTGTCACTGTAGGACTACTGACTAGTGGCTAATTACCATGTCGCTGAGCTGAACACTGTGCTTCAGTCCTGATCATATTATTGTTCTTCCACAAGCCTATGCATCACTGTAGGAATACTGATTACTGGCTAATTACCATGTCCCTGAGCTGAACACTGTGTTGCAGTCCTGATCATATTACTGTTCTTCCCACATGTCCATGCATCACTATAGGACTACTGACTAGTGGCTAATTATCATGTCTCTGAGCTAAACACTGTGTTGCAGTCCTGATCATATTACTGTTATTCCCACAAGTCCATGCATCACTGTAGGGCTACTAATTAGTGGCTAATTACCATGTTGCTGGGCTGAGCACTGTGCTTCAGTCCTGATCATATTACTGTTCTTCCCACAAGCCACTGCATCAGTGTAGGACTACTGGTTAGTGGTTAAATACTATGTCTCTGAGCTGAACACTGTGCTTCAGTCCTGATCATACTACTGTTGTTTCCACAAGCCCGTGCATAAATGTAGGACTACTGATTAGTGGCTAATTACCATGTCACTGAGCTGAACACTGTGCTTCAGTCCTGATCATAGTACTGTTCTTTCCACAAGCCTGTGCTTAAGTGTAGGACTACTGATGAGTGGCTAATTGCCATATTGCTGAACTGAACAGTGTGCTTAAGGCCTGATCATATTACTGTTCTTTTCACAAGCCCATGTGTCACTGCAGGTCTACTGACTAGTGGCTAATTACCACATCTCTGAGATGAGCGCTGTGCTACAGTCCTGATCATATTACTGTTCTTCCCACAAGCCCATGCATCACTGTAGGACTACTGACTGTTGGCTAATTACCATGTCACTGAGCTGAACACTGTGCTTCAGTCCTGATCATAGTACTGTTCTTTCCACAAGCCTGTGCTTAAGTGTAGGACTACTGATGAGTGGCTAATTGCCATATTGCTGAACTGAACAGTGTGCTTAAGGCCTGATCATATTACTGTTCTTTTCACAAGCCCATGTGTCACTGCAGGTCTACTGACTAGTGGCTAATTACCACATCTCTGAGATGAGCGCTGTGCTACAGTCTTGATCATATTACTGTTCTTCCAACACACCAGTGTATCACTGTAGGACTATGATTAGTCGCTATTTACCATGTCTCTAAGATGAACACTGTACTGCAGTCCTGATCATATTACTGTTCTTCCCACAAGCTCATGCATCACTGTAGGACTACTGATTAGTGGAGAATTACCATGTTGCTGAGCTGAGCACTATGCTTCAGTCCTGATCATATTACTGTTCTTCCCACAAGCCCATCCATCACTGTAGGACTACTGATTAGTGGCTAATTACCATGTCTCTTAGCTGAACACTGTGCTTCAGTCCTGTTCATATTACTGTTCTTCCCACAAGCCCATGCGTCACTGTAGGACTACTGATTAGTGGCTAATTACCATGTCGGTGAGCTGAACACTGTGCTTCAGTCCTGATCATATTAGCGTTCTTCCCACAAGCCCATGCATCAGTGTAGGCCTACTGATTAGTGGCTAATTACCATGTCTCTGACCTGAACACTGTGCTTCAGTCCTGATCATAGTACTGTTCTTCCCAGAAGCCCATGCATCACTGTAGGACTACTGATTAGTGACAAATTACCATGTCTCTGAGCTGAGCACTGTGCTGCAGTCCAGATTATATTACTGTTCTTCCCACAAGCCAATGTGTCACTGTAGGACTACTGACTAGTGGCTAATTGCCATGTCTCTAAGATGAAAACTGTGCTGCAGACCTGATCATATTACTGTTCTTCCCACAAGCCCATGTGTCATTGTAGGACTACTGACTAGTGGCTAATAACCATGTCTCTGAGCTAAACACTGTGCTGCAGTCCTGATTATATTACTGTTCTTCCCACAAACCCATGCGTTACTGTAAAGCTACTGATCGGTGGCTAATTATCACTTCTCTGAGATGGACAATGTGCTTCAGTCCTGATCATATTACTGTTCTTCCTACAAGCCCATGTGTCACTGTAGGACTACTGATTGGTGGCTAATTACCACGTCTCTGAGCTGAACACCGTATTTCAGTCCTGATCATATTACAGTTTTTCCCACAAGCCGATGCATCACTGTAGGACTACTGATTACTGGCTAATTACCATGTCTCTGGGTTGAGCACTGTGCTGCAGTCCTATCATATTACTGTTCTTCCCACAAGCCCATGCGTCACTGTAGGATTACTGAATAGTGGCTAATTAACAGGTCTCTGAGCTGAACACTGTGTTTCAGTCCTGATCATATTACTGTTCTTCCCACAAGCCCATGCATCAGTGTAGGAATACTAATAAGTGGCTAATTACCATGTCTCTGAGCTGAACACTGTGCTTCAGTCCTGATCATATTACTGTTCTTCCCACAAGCCCATGTATCACTGTAGGACTACTGATTAGTGGCTAATTACCACGTCTCTGAGCTGAACACTGTGCTTCAGTCCTGATCATATTACTGTTCTTCCCAAAAGCCCATGCATCACTGTAGGACTACTGATTAGTGGCTAATTACCACATCTGTGAGCTGAGCACTGTGCTGCAGTCCTGATCATATTACTGTTCTTCCCACAAGCCCATGTATCACTATAGGACTACTGACTAGTGGCTTATTACCATGTCTCTGAGCTGAACACAGTGCTGCAGTCCTGATCATATAATGTTCTTCCCACATGCCCATGCATCACTGTAGGACTACTGACTAGTGGGTAATTACCATGTCTCTGAGCTAAACACTGTGGTTCAGTCCTGATCATATTACTGTTCTTGCCACAAGCCCATGTGTCACTGTAGGACTACTGACTAGTGGCTAATTACCATGTCGCTGAGCTGAACACTGTGCTTCAGTCCTGATCATATTACTGCTCTTCCCACAAGCCCAGGTATCAGTGTAGGACTACTGATTAGTGGCTAATTACCATGTCACTGAGCTGAACACTGTGCTTAAGTCCTGATCATATTACTGTTCTTCCCACAAGCCCATGCGTCACTGTAGGACTACTGATTTGTGACTAATTACCACATCTGTGAGCTGAGCACTGTGCTGCAGTCTTGATCATATTACTGTTCTTCCCACAAGCCCATGTGTCATTGTAGGACTACTGACTAGAGGCTAATTACCATGTCTCTGAGCTGAACACTGTGCTGCAGTCCTGATCATATTACTGTTCTTCCCGCAAGCCCATGCGTCACTGTAGGAATACTGATTACTAGCTAATTACCATGTCCCTGAGCTGAACACTGTGCTGCAGTCCTGATCATATTACTGTTCTTCCCACATGTCCATGCATCACTGTAGGACTACTGACTAGTGGCTAATTACCATGTCCCTGAGCTGAACACTGTGCTGCAGTCCTCATCATATTACTGTTCTTCCCACTACCCCATGCATCACTGTAGGGCTACTAATTAGTTGCTAATTACCATGTTGCTGTGCTGAGCACTGTGCTTCAGTCCTGATCATATTACTGTTCTTCCCACAAGCCCATGCATCAGTGTAGGACTACTGATTAGTGGTTAATTACTATGTCTCTGAGCTGAACACTGTGCTTCAGTCCTGATCATACTACTGTTGTTTCCACAAGCCCTTGCATAAGTGTAGGACTACTGATGAGTGGCTAATTACCATGTCGCTGAACTGAACACTGTGCTTAAGTCCTGATCTTATTACTGTTCTTTTCACAAGCCCATGTGTCACTGCAGGTCTACTGACTAGTAGCTAATTACTGCATCTCTGAGATGAGCACTGTGCTGCAGTCCTGATCATATTACTGTTCTTCCCACAAGCTTATGCATCACTGTAGGACTACTGACTGCTGGCTAATTACCATGTCTCTGAGCTGAACACTGTGCTGCAGTCTTGATCATATTACTGTTCTTCCAACATGCCTGTGCATCACTGTAGGACTACTGATTAGTGGCTAATTACCATGTCTCTTAGCTGAACACTGTGCTGCAGTCCTATCATATTACTCTTCTTCCCACAAGCCCATGCGTCACTGTAGGACTACTGATTAGTGGCTAATTACCACGTCTCTGAGCTGAACACTGTGGTTCAGACCTGATCATATTACTGTTCTTCCCACAAGCCCATGTGTCACTGTAGGACTACTGATTAGTGGCTAATTACCATGTCGCTGAACTGAACACTGTGCTTCAGTCCTGATCATATTATTGTTCTTCCACAAGCCCATGCATCACTGTAGGAATACTGATTACTGGCTAATTACCATGTCCCTGAGCTGAACACTGTGTTGCAATTCTGATCATATTACTGTTCTTCCCACATGTCCATGCATCACTATAGGACTACTGACTAGTGGCTAATTATCATGTCTCTGAGCTAAACACTGTGTTGCAGTCCTGATCATATTACTGTTATTCCCACAAGTCCATGCATCACTGTAGGGCTACTAATTAGTGGCTAATTACCATGTTGCTGGGCTGAGCACTGCGCTTCAGTCCTGATCATATTACTGTTCTTCCCACAAGCCACTGCATCAGTGTAGGACTACTGGTCAGTGGTTAATTACTATGTCTCTGAGCTGAACACTGTGCTTCAGTCCTGATCATACTACTGTTGTTTCCACAAGCCCATGCATAAATGTAGGACTACTGATTAGTGGCTAATTACCATGTCACTGAGCTGAACACTGTGCTTCAGTCCTGATCATAGTACTGTTCTTTCCACAAGCCTGTGCTTAAGTGTAGGACTACTGATGAGTGGCTAATTGCCATATCGCTGAACTGAACAGTGTGCTTAAGGCCTGATCATATTACTGTTCTTTTCACAAGCCCATGTGTCACTGCAGGTCTACTGACTAGTGGCTAATTACCACATCTCTGAGATGAGCACTGTGCTACAGTCCTGATCATATTACTGTTCTTCCCACAAGCCCATGCATCACTGTAGGACTACTGACTGTTGGCTAATTACTATGTCTCTGAGCTGAACACTGTGCTGCAGTCTTGATCATATTACTGTTCTTCCAACACACCAGTGTATCACTGTAGGACTATGATTAGTCGCTATTTACCATGTCTCTAAGATGAACACTGTACTGCAGTCCTGATCATATTACTGTTCTTCCCACAAGCTCATGCATCACTGTAGGACTACTGATTAGTGGAGAATTACCATGTTGCTGAGCTGAGCACTATGCTTCAGTCCTGATCATATTACTGTTCTTCCCACAAGCCCATCCATCACTGTAGGACTACTGATTAGTGGCTAATTATCATGTCGGTGAGCTGAACACTGTGCTTCAGTCCTGATCATATTAGCATTCTTCCCACAAGCCCATGCATCAGTGTAGGCCTACTGATTAGTGTCTAATTACTGTGTCTCTGACCTGAACACTGTGCTTCAGTCCTGATCATAGTACTGTTCTTCCCAGAAGCCCATGCATCACTGTAGGACTACTGATTAGTGACAAATTACCATGTCTCTGAGCTGAGCACTGTGCTGCAGTCCAGATTATATTACTGTTCTTCCCACTAGCCAATGTGTCACTGTAGGACTACTGACTAGTGGCTAATTGCCATGTCTCTAAGATGAAAACTGTGCTGCAGACCTGATCATATTACTGTTCTTCCCACAAGCCCATGTGTCACTGTAGGACTACTGACTAGTGGCTAATAACCATGTCTCTGAGCTAAACACTGTGCTGCGGTCCTGATTATATTACTGTTCTTCCCACAAACCCATGCGTTACTGTACAGCTACTGATCGGTGGCTAATTATCACTTCTCTGAGATGGACAATGTGCTTCAGTGCTGATCATATTACTGTTCTTCCTACAAGCCCATGTGTCACTGTAGGACTACTGACTGGTGGCTAATTACCACATCTCTGAGCTGAACACTGTATTTCAGTCCTGATCATATTACTGTTTTTCCCACAAGCCGATGCATCACTGTAGGGCTACTGATTCCTGACAATTACCACGTCTCTGGGTTGAGCACTGTGCTGCAGTCCTATCATATTACTGTTCTTCCGACAAGTCCATGCGTCACTGTAGGATGACTGAATATTGGCTAATTAACAGGTCTCTGAGCTGAACACTGTGTTTCAGTCCTGATCATATTACTGTTCTTCCCACAAGCCCATGCATCAGTGTAGGAATACTAATAAGTGGCTAATTACCATGTCTCTGAGCTGAACACTGTGCTTCAGTCCTGATCATATTACTGTTCTTCCCAAAAGCCCATGCATCACTGTAGGACTACTGATTAGTGGCTAATTACCACATCTGTGAGCTGAGCACTGTGCTGCAGTCCTGATCATATAATGTTCTTCCCACATGCCCATGCATCACTGTAGGACTACTGACTAGTGGGTAATTACCATGTCTCTGAGCTGAACACTGTGCTGCAGTCCTGATCATATAATGTTCTTCCCACATGCCCATGCATCACTGTAGGACTACTGACTAGTGGGTAATTACCATGTCTCTGAGCTAAACACTGTGGTTCAGTCCTGATCATATTACTGTTCTTCCCACAAGCCCATGTGTCACTGTAGGACTACTGACTAGTGGCTAATTACCATGTCGCTGAGCTGAACACTGTGCTTCAGTCCTGATCATATTACTGTTCTTCCCACAAGCCCAGGTATCAGTGTAGGACTACTGATTAGTGGCTAATTACCATGTCACTGAGCTGAACACTGTGCTTAAGTCCTGATCATATTACTGTTCTTCCCACAAGCCCATGCGTCACTGTAGGACTACTGATTAGTGACTAATTACCACATCTGTGAGCTGAGCACTGTGCTGCAGTCTTGATCATATTACTGTTCTTCCCACAAGCCCATGTGTCATTGTAGGACTACTAACTAGAGGCTAATTACCATGTCTCTGAGCTGAACACTGTGCTGCAGTCCTGATCATATTACTGTTCTTCCCACATGTCCATGCATCACTGTAGGACTACTGACTAGTGGCTAATTACCATGTCCCTGAGCTGAACACTGTGCTGCAGTCCTCATCATATTACTGTTCTTCCCACTACCCCATGCATCACTGTAGGGCTACTAATTAGTTGCTAATTACCATGTTGCTGGGCTGAGCACTGTGCTTCAGTCCTGATCATATTACTGTTCTTCCCACAAGCCCATGCATCAGTGTAGGACTACTGATTAGTGGTTAATTACTATGTCTCTGAGCTGAACACTGTGCTTCAGTCCTGATCATACTACTGTTGTTTCCACAAGCCCTTGCATAAGTGTAGGACTACTGATTAGTGGCTAATTACCATATCACTAAGCTGAACACCGTGCTTCAGTCCAGATCATAGTCCTGTTCTTTCCACAAGCCCGTGCTTAAGTGTAGGACTACTGATGAGTGGCTAATTACCATGTCGCTGAACTGAACACTGTGCTTAAGTCCTGATCTTATTACTGTTCTTTTCACAAGCCCATGTGTCACTGCAGGTCTACTGACTAGTAGCTAATTACTGCATCTCTGAGATGAGCACTGCGCTGCAGTCCTGATCATATTACTGTTCTTCCCACAAGCCTATGCATCACTGTAGGACTACTGACTGTTGGCTAATTACCATGTCTCTGAGCTGAACACTGTGCTGCAGTCTTGATCATATTACTGTTCTTCCAACATGCCTGTGCATCACTGTAGGACTACTGATTAGTGGCTAATTACCATGTCTCTTAGCTGAACACTGTGCTGCAGTCCTATCATATTACTCTTCTTCCCACAAGCCCATGCGTCACTGTAGGACTACTGATTAGTGGCTAATTACCACGTCTCTGAGCTGAACTCTGTGCTTCAGTCCTGTCATAATATTGTTCTTCACACAAGCTGATTTGTCACTGTAGGACTACTGATTAGTGGCTAATTACCACATCTCTGAGCTGAGAACTGGGGTTCAATCCTGATCATAGTACTGTTCTTCCCACAAGCTCATGCATCACTCTAGGACTACTGATTGTTGACTAATTACCATGTCTCTGAGCTGAACGCTGTGCTGCAGTCCTGATCATATTACTGTTCATCCTGCAAGCCCATGCATCACTGCAGGACTACTGATTAGTGGCTAATTACCATGTTGCTGAGCTGAGCACTGTCCTTCAGTCCTAATCTTTTTACTGTTCTTCCCACAAGCCCATCCGTCACTGTAGGGCTATGGATTAGTGGCTAATTACCATGTCTCTGAGCTGAACACTGTGCTGAAGTCCTGATCATATTACTGTTCTTCCCACAAGCCCATGCATCACTGTAGGACTACTGATTAGTGGCTAATTACCATGTCTCTGAGCTGAACACTGTGCTGCAGTCCTGATCATATTACTGTTCTTCCCACAAGCCCATGCTTCACGGTAGGACTACAAATTAGTGGCTAATTACCATGTCTCTGAGCTGAACACTGTGCTGCAGTCCTGATCATATTACTGTTCTTCCCACAAGCTCTTTCATCAGTGTAGGGTTACTAATTAGTTGCTAATTACCATGTCGCTGAGCTGAGAACTGTGCTTCAGTCCTGATCATATTACTGTTCTTCCAACAAGTCCATGCGTCACTGTAGGACTACTGATTGTTGGCTAATTACCATGTCTCTGAGCTGAACACTGTGCTGCAGTCCTGATCATATTACTGTTCATACCACCAGCCCATGCATCACTGTAGGACTACTGATTGGTGGCGAATTACCATGTCTCTGAGCTGAACAGTGTGCTGCAGTCCTGATCATATTACTGTTCTTCCTACAAGCCCACGCATCTCTGCAGGACTACTGATTAGTGGCTAATTACATTGCTGCTGAGCTGAGCACTGTCCTTCAGTCCTGATCTTATTACTGTTCTTTCCATAAGCCCATGCGTCACTGTAGGACTACTGATTAGTGGATAATTACCACATCACTGAGCTGAGCACTGTGCTTCAGTCCTGATCTTATTACAGTTCTTCCCACAAGCCCATCCGTCTCTGTAGGACTACGGATTAGTGGCTAATTACCATGTCTCTGAGCTGAACACTGTGCTTCAGTCCTGTTCATACTACTGTTCTTCCCACAAGCCCATGCGTCACTGTAGGACTACTGATTAGTGGCTAATCACCATTTCACTGAGCTGAACACTGTGCTTCAGTCCTGATCATATTACTGTTCTTCCCACAAGCCCATGTATCACTGTAGAACTACTGATTACTGGCTAATTACCATGTCTCTGAGCTGATTACTGTGCTTCAGTCCTGATCATATTACTGTTCTTCCCGCAAGCCCATTGTGTCACTATAGAACTACTGATTAGTGGCTAATTACCACATCTGTGAGCTGAACACTGTGCTGCAGTCCTGATCATATTACTGTTCTTCCCACAAGCCCATGTGTCACTGTAGGACTACTGACTAGTGGTGAATTACCATGTCTCTGAGCTAAACACTGTGCTTCAGTTCTGATCATATTACTGTTCTTCCCACAAGCCCATGCACCACTGTAAGAATACTGATTACTGGCTAATTACCATGTCCCTGAGCTGAACACTGTGCTGCAGTCCTGATCATATTACTGTTCTTCCCACATGTCCATGCATCACTGTAGGACTACTGACTAGTGGCTAATTACCATGTCTCTGAGCTAAACACTGTGCTGCAGTCCTGATCATATTACTGTTCTTCCCACAAGCCCATGCATCACTGTAGGGCTACTAATTAGTGGCTAATTACCATGTTGCTGGGCTGAGCACTGTGCTTCAGTCCTGATCATATTACTGTTCTTCCCACAAGCCCGTGCATCAGTGTAGGACTACTGATTAATGGCTAATTACTATGTCTCTGAGCTGAACAGAGTGCTTCAGTCCTGATCATACTACTGTTGTTTCCACAAGCCCGTTCATAAGTGTAGGACTACTGATTAGTGGCTAATTACTATGTCACTGAGCTGAACACTGTGCTTCAGTCCTGATCATAGTACTGTTCTTTCCACAAGCCCGTGCTTAAGTGTAGGACTACTGATGAGTGGCTAATTACCATGTCACTGAACTGAACACTGTGCTTAAGGCCTGATCATATTACTGTTCTTCTCACAAGCCCATGCATCACTGCAGGTCTACTGATTAGTGGCTAATTACCGCATCTCTGAGCTGAGCACTATGCTGCAGTCCTGATCATATTACTGTTCTTCCCACAAGCCCATGCATCACTGTAGGACTACTGACTGTTGGCTAATTACCATGTTGCTGAGCTGAACACTGTGCTTCAGTTCTGATCATAGTACTGTTCTTTCCACAAGCCTGTGCATAAGTGTAGGACTACTGATTAGTGGCTAATTACCATGTTGCTGAGCTGAACACTGTGCTTCAGTCCTGATCATATTACTGTTCTTCGCACAAGCCCATGCATCACTGCAGGTCTACTGATTAGTGGCTAATTACCGCATCTCTGAGCTGAGCACTGTGCTGCAGTCCTGATCATATTACTGTTCTTCCAACATGCCCATGCATCACTGTAGGACTAGTGATTAGTCGCTATTTACCATGTCTCTGAGCTGAACACTGTGCTGCAGTCCTGATCATATTACTGTTCTTCCCACAAGCTCATGCATCACTGTAGGACTACTGATTAGTGGCTAATTACCATGTTGCTGAGCTGAGCACTATGCTTCAGTCCTGATCATATTACTGTTCTTCCCACAAGCCCATCCGTCACTGTAGGACTACTGATTAGTGGCTAATTACCATGTCTCTGAGCTGAACACTGTGCTTCAGTCCTGTTCATATTACTGTTCTTCCCACAAGCCCATGCATCACTGTAGGACTACTGATTAGTGGCTAATTACCATGTCGCTGAGCTGAACACTGTGCTTCAGTCCTGATCATATTAGCATTATTCCCCCAAGCCCATGAATCAGTGTAAGCCTACTGATTAGTGGCTAATTACCATGTTTCTGACCTGAACACTGTGCTTTAGTCATGATCATATTACTGTTCTTCCCACAAGCCCATGCATCACTGTAGGACTACTGATTAGTGGCAAATTACCACATCTCTGAGCTGAGCACTGTGCTGCAGTCCAGATTATATTACTGTTCTTCCCACAAGCCAATGTGTCACTGTAGGACTACTGACTAGTGGCTAATTGCTATGTCTCTGAGCTGAACACTGTGCTGCAGACCTGATCATATTACTGTTCTTCCCACAAGTCCATGGGTCACTGTAGGACTACTGTCTAGTGGCTAATAACCAAGTCTCTGAGATACACACTGTGCTGCAGTCCTGATTATATTACTGTTCTTCCCACAGACCCATGCATCACTGTACAACTACTGATCAGTGGCTAATTATCACTTCTCTGAGAAGAACATTGTGCTGCAGTCCTGATCATATTACTGTTCTTCCCACAAGCCCATGCATCACTGTAGCACTACTGATTGGTGGCTAATTACCATGTCTCTGAGCTGAACACTGTGCTTCAGTCGTGACCATATTACTGTTTTTCCCACAAGCCGATGCATCACTGTAGGGCTACTGATTACTGGCAATTACCATGTCTCTGGGTTGAGCACTGTGCTGCAGTCCTATCATATTACTGTTCTTCCCACAAGCCCATGCGTCACTGTAGGACTACTGATTAGTGGCTAATTAACAGGTCTCTGAGCTGAACACTGTGCTGCAGTCCTGATCATATTACTGTTCTTCCCACAAGCCCATGCATCAGTGTAGGAATACTGGTAAGTGGTTAATTGCCATGTCTCTGAGCTGAACAATGTGCTTCAGTCCTGATCATATTACTGTTCTTCCCAAAAGCCCATGAGTAAATGTAGGACTACTGATTAGTGGCTAATTACCATGTCTCTGAGCTGAACACTGTGCTTCAGTCCTGATCATATTACTGTTCTTCCCACAAGCCCATGCATCACTGTAGGACTACTGATTAGTGGCTAATTACCACATCTGTGAGCTGAGCACTGTGCTGCAGTCCTGATCATATTACTGTTCTTCCCACAAGCCCATGTGTCACTGTAGGACTACTGACTAGTGGCTAATTACCATGTCTCTGAGCTGAACACTGTGCTGCAGTCCTGATCATATAATGTTCTTCCCACATGCCCATGCATCACTGTAGGACTACTGACTAGTGGCTAATTACCATGTCTCTGAGCTAAACACTGTGGTTCAGTCCTGATCATATTACTGTTCTTCCCACAAGCCCATGTGTCACTGTAGGACTACTGATTAGTGGCTAATTACCATGTCGCTGAGCTGAACACTGTGCTTCAGTCCTGATCATATTACTGTTCTTCCCACAAGCCCATGCATCAGTGCAGGACTACTGATTAGTGGCTAATTACCATGTCTCTGAGCTGAACACTGTGCTTCAGTCCTGATCATATTACTGTTCTTCCCACAAGCCCATGCATCACTGTAGGACTACTGATTAGTGGCTAATTACCACATCTGTGAGCTGAGCACTGTGCTGCAGTCCTGATCATATTACTGTTCTTCCCACAAGCCCATGTGTCACTGTAGGACTACTGACTAGTGGCTAATTACCATGTCTCTGAGCTGAACACTGTGCTGCAGTCCTGATCATATTACTGTTCTTCCCACAAGCCCATGCGTCACTGTAGGAATACTGAATACTGGCTAATTACCATGTCCCTGAGCTGAACACTGTGCTGCAGTCCTGATCATATTACTGTTCTTCCCACATGTCCATGCATCACTGTAGGACTACTGACTAGTGGCTACTTACCATGTCTCTGAGCTAAACACTGTGCTGCAGTCCTGATCATATTACTGTTCTTCCCACAAGCCCATTCATCAGTGTAGGGCTACTAATTAGTGGCTAATTACCATGTTGCTGAGCTGAGAACTGTGCTTCAGTCCTGATCATATTACTGTTCTTCCCACAAGCCCATGCATCAGTGTAGGACTACTGATTAGTGGCTAATTACCATGTTGCTGAGCTGAACACTGTGCTTCAGTCCTGATCATAGTACTGTTCTTTCCACAAGCCCATGCATCAGTGTAGAACTACTGATGAGTGGCTAATTACCATGTCACTGAACTGAACACTGTGCTTAAGGCCTGATCATATTACTGTTCTTCTCACAAGCCCATGCGTCACTGCAGGTCTACTGATTAGTGGCTAATTACCGCATCTCTGAGCTGAGCACTATGCTGCAGTCCTGATCATATTACTGTTCTTCCCACAAGCCCATGCATCACTGTAGGACTACTGACTGTTGGCTAATTACCATGTCTCTGAGCTGAACACTGTGCTGCAGTCCTGATCATATTACTGTTCTTCCAACATGCCCATGCATCACTGTAGGACTAGTGATTAGTCACTATTTACCATGTCTCTGAGCTGAACACTGTGCTGCAGTCCTGATCATATTACTGTTCTTCCCACAAGCTCATGCATCACTGTAGGACTACTGATTAGTGGCTAATTACCATGTCTCTGAGCTGAACACTGTGCTTCAGTCCTGATCATATTACTGTTCTTCCCACAAGCCCATGTGTCACTGTAGGACTACTGATTAGTGGCTAATTACCATGTCTCTTAGCTGAACACTGTGCTTCAGTCCTGATCATATTACTGTTCTTTCCACAAGCCCATGCATCACTGTAGGACTACTGATTAGTGGCTAATTACCATGTCTCTGAGCTGAACACTGTGCTGCAGTCCTGATCATATTACTGTTCTTCCCACAAGCCCATGCATCACTGTAGGACTACTGACTAGTGGCTAATTATCACGTCTCTGAGATGAACATTGTGCTGCAGTCCTAATCATATTACTGTTCTTCCCACAAGCCCATTCATCAGTGTAGGGCTGCTAATTAGTGGTTAATTACCATGTTGCTGGGCTAAGCATTGTGCTTCAGTCCTGATCATATTACTGTTCTTCCCACAAGCCCATGTGTCACGGTAGGACTACTAACTAGTGGCTAATTACCATGTCGCTGAGCTGAACAATGTGCTTCAGTCCTGATCATATTACTGTTCTTTCCACAAGCCCGTGCATAAGTGTAGGACTACTGATTAGTGGCTAATTACCATGTTGCTGAGCTGAACACTGTGCTTCAGTCCTGATCATATTACTGTTCTTTCCACAAGCCCATGCATCACTGTAGGACTACTGATTAGTGGCTAATTACCATGTTTCTGAGCTGAACACTGTGCTTTAGTCCTGATCATATTACTGTTCTTCCCACAAGCCCATGTGTCACTGTAGGACTACTGACTAGTGGCTAATTACCGCATCTCTGAGCTGAGCACTGTGCTGCAGTCCTGATCATATTACTGTTCTTCCCACAAGCCAGTGCATCACTGTAGGACTACTGATTGTTGGCTAATTACCATGTCTCTGAGCTGAACACTGTGCTGCAGTCCTGATCATATTACTGTTCTTCCCACAAGCCCATGCATCACTGTAGGACTACTGATTAGTGGCTAATTACCATGTCTCTGAGCTGAACACTGTGCTGCAGTCCTGATAATATTACTGTGCTTTCCAGAAGCCCATGCATCACTGTAGGACTACTGATTAGTGGCTAATTACAATGTTGCTGAGCTGAGCACTGTGCTTCAGTCCTGATCATATTACTGTTCTTCCCACAAGCCCATCCGTCACTGTAGGACTACTGATTAGTGGCTAATTACCATGTCTCTGAGCTGAACACTGTGCTTCAGTCCTGATCATATTACTGTTCTTCCCACAAGCCCATGCATCAGTGTAGGACTACTGATTAGTGGCTAATTACCATGTCTCTGAGCTGAACACTGTGCTTCAGTCCTGATCATATTACTGTTCTTCCCACAAGCCCATGCATCACTGTAGGACTACTGATTAGTGGCTAATTACCATGTCTCTGAGCTGAACACTGTGCTGCAGTCCTGATCATATTACTGTTCTTCCCACAAGCCCATGTGTCACTGTAGGACTACTGACTAGTGGCTAATTACCATGTCTCTGAGCTGAACACTGTGCTGCAGTCCTGATCATATTACTGTTCTTCCCACAAGCCCATGTGTCACTGTAGGACTACTGACTAGTGGCTAATTACCATGTCTCTGAGCTAAACACTGTGCTGCAGTCCTGATCATATTACTGTTCTTCCCACAAGCCCATGCGTCACTGTACAACTACTGATTGGTGGCTAATTATCACGTCTCTGAGCTGAACACTGTGCTGCAGTCCTGATCATATTACTGTTCTTCCCACAAGCCCATGCGTCACTGTAGGACTACTGATTGGTGGCTAATTACCATGTCTCTGAGCTGAACACTGTGCTTCAGTCCTGATCATATTACTGTTCTTCCCACAAGCCCATGCATCACTGTAGGACTACTGATTAGTGGCTAATTACCATGTCTCTGAGCTGAGCACTGTGCTGCAGTCCTGATCATATTACTGTTCTTCCCACAAGCCCATGCATCACTGTAGGACTACTGATTGGTGGCTAATTACCATGTCTCTGAGCTGAACACTGTGCTTCAGTCCTGATCATATTACTGTTCTTCCCACAAGCCCATGCATCACTGTAGGACTACTGATTGGTGGCTAATTACCATGTCTCTGAGCTGAACACTGTGCTTCAGTCCTGATCATATTACTGTTCTTCCCACAAGCCCATGCATCACTGTAATGCTACTGATTAGTGGCTAATTACCACGTCTCTGAGCTGAGCACTATGCTGCAGTCCTATCATATTACTGTTCTTCCCACAAGCCCATGCGTCACTGTAGGACTACTGATTAGTGGCTAATTACCATGTCTCTGAGCTGAACACTGTGCTGCAGTCCTGATCATATTACTGTTCTTCCCACAAGCCCATGCATCACTGTAGGACTACTGATTAGTGGCTAATTACCATGTCTCTGAGCTGAACACTGTGCTTCAGTCCTGATCATATTACTGTTCTTCCCACAAGCCCATGTGTCACTGTAGGACTACTGATTAGTGGCTAATTACCATGTCTCTGAGCTGAACACTGTGCTTCAGTCCTGATCATATTACTGTTCTTCCCACAAGCCCATGCATCACTGTAGGACTACTGATTAGTGGCTAATTACCATGTCACTGAGCTGAACACTGTGCTTCAGTCCTGATCATATTACTGTTCTTCCCACAAGCCCATGCATCACTGTAGGACTACTGATTAGTGGCTAATTACCACATCTGTGAGCTGAGCACTGTGCTGCAGTCCTGATCATATTACTGTTCTTCCCACAAGCCCATGTGTCACTGTAGGACTACTGACTTTTGGCTAATTGCCATGTCTCTGAGCTGAACACTGTGCTGCAGTCCTGATCATATTACTGTTCTTCCCACACGCCCATGCATCACTGTAGGACTACTGACTAGTGGCTAATTACCATTTCTCTGAGCTAAACACTGTGCTGCAGTCCTGATCATATTACTGTTCTTCCCACAAGCCCATGCATCACTGTAGGAATACTGATTAGTGGCTAATTACCATGTCTCTGAGCTGAGAACTGTGCTTCAGTCCTGATCATATTACTGTTCTTCCCACAAGCCCATGAGTCATTGTAGGACTACTGATTAGTGACTAATTACCATGTCGCTGAGCTGAACACTGTGCTTCAGTCTTGATCATAGTACTGTTCTTTCCACAAGCCCATGCATAAGTGTAGAACTACTGATTAGTGGCTGATTACCATGTCGCTGAGCTGAACAATGTGCTTCAGTCCTGATCATATTACTGTTCTTTCCACAAGCCCGTGCATAAGTGTAGGACTACTGATTAGTGGCTAATTACCATGTTGCTGAGCTGAACACTGTGGTTCAGTCCTGATTATATTACTGTTCTTCCCACAAGCCCATGTGTCACTGTTGGACTACTGATTAGTGGCTAATTACTGCATCTCAGAGCTGAGCACTATGCTGCAGTCCTGATCATATTACTGTTCTTCTCACAAGCCCATGCATCACTGTAGGACTACTGACTGTTGGCTAATTACCATGTCTCAGAGCTGAACACTGTGCTGCAGTCCTGATCATATTACTGTTCTTCCCACAAGCCCATGCATCACTGTAGGACTACTGATTAGTGGCTAATTACCATGTCTCTGAGCTGAACACTGTGCTGCAGTCCTGATCATATTACTGTTCTTCCCACAAGCCCATGCATCACTGTAGGACTACTGATTAGTGGCTAATTACCATGTCTCTGAGCTGAACACTGTGCTTCAGTCCTATCATAATACTGTTCTTCGCACAAGCCCATGCATCACTGTAGGACTACTGATTAGTGGCTAATTACCACATCTATGAGCTGAGAACTGAGCTTCAATCCTGATCATAGTACTGTTCTTCCCACAAGCCTATGCATCACTGTAGGACTACTGATTGTTGGCTAATTACCATGTCTCTGAGCTGAACACTGTGCTGCAGTCCTGATCATATTACTGTTCTTCCCACAAGCCCATGCATCACTGTAGGACTACTGATTAGTGGCTAATTACCATGTTGCTGAGCTGAACACTGTGCTTCAGTGCTGATCATTTTAGTGTTATTCCCACAAGCCCATGCATCAATGTAGGACTACTGATTAGTGGATAATTACCATGTCTCTGAGCTGAACACTGTGCTTCAGTCCTGATCATATTACTGTTCTTCCCACAAGCCCAAGCGTCACTTTACAACAACTGATCGGTGGCTAATTATCACATCTCTGAGCTGAACACTGTGCTTTAGTCCTGATCATATTACTGTTCTTCCCACAAGCCCATGTGTCACTGTAGGACTACTGATTAGTGGCTAATTACCATGTCTCTGAGCTGAACACTGTGCTGCAGTCCTGATCATATTACTGTTCTTCCCACAAGCCCATGCATCACTGTAGGACTACTGATTAGTGGCTAATTACAATGTTGCTGAGCTGAGCACTGTGCTTCAGTCCTGATCATATTACTGTTCTTTCCACAAACCCATGCATCACTGTAGGACTACTGATTAGTGGATAATTACCATGTCTCTGAGCTGAACACTGTGCTGTAGTCCTGATAATATTACTGTTCTTCCCACAAGCCCATGCTTCACTGTAGGACTACTGATTAGTGGCTAATTGCCATGTCTCTGAGCTGAACACTGTGCTGCAGTCCTGATCATATTACTGTTCTTCCCACAAGCCCATGCTTCACGGTAGGACTACAAATTAGTGGCTAATTACCATGTCTCTGAGCTGAACACTGTGCTTCAGTCCTGATCATATTACTGTTCTTCCCACAAGCCCATGCATCACTGTAGGACTACTGATTAGTGGCTAATTACCATGTCTCTGAGCTGAACACTGTGCTTCAGTCCTGATCATATTACTGTTCTTCCCACAAGCCCATGTGTCACTGTAGGACTACTGATTAGTGGCTAATTACCATGTCTCTGAGCTGAACACTGTGCTGCAGTCCTGATCATATTACTGTTCTTCCCACAAGCCCATGCATCACTGTAGGACTACTGATTAGTGGCTAATTACCATGTCTCTGAGCTGAACACTGTGCTGCAGTCCTGATCATATTACTGTTCTTCCCACAAGCCCATGTGTCACTGTAGGACTACTGATTAGTGGCTAATTACCATGTCTCTGAGCTGAACACTGTGCTGCAGTCCTGATCATATTACTGTTCTTCCCACAAGCCTATGCATCACTGTAGGACTACTGATTAGTGGCTAATTACCATGTCTCTGAGCTGAACATTGTGCTGCAGTCCTAATCATATTACTGTTCTTCCCACAAGCCCATGCGTCTCTGTAGGACTACTGATTTGTGGCTAATTACCATGTCTCTGATCTGAACACTGTGCTGCACTTGATCATATTACTGTTCTTCCCACAAGCCCATTCATCAGTGTAGGGCTGCTAATTAGTGGCTAATTACCATGTCTCTGAGCTAAACACTGTGGTTCAGTCCTGGTCATATTACTGTTCTTCCCACAAGCCCATGCATCACTGCAGGACTACTGATTAGTGGCTAGTTACCAAGTCTCTGAGCTGAACACTTTGCTGCAGGCCTGATCATATTACTGTTCTTCCCACAAGCCCATGCATCACTGTAGGACTACTGATTAGTGGCTAATTATCACGTCTCTGAGCTGAACACTGTGCTGCAGTCCAGATCATATTACTGTTCTTCGCACATGCCTATGCATCACTGTAGGACTACTGATTAGTGGCTAATTACCATGTCTCTGAGCTGAATGCTGTGCTTCAGTCCTGATCATATTACTGTTCTTCCCACAAGCCCATGCATCACTGTAGGACTACTGATTAGTGGCTAATTACCATGTCTCTGAGCTGAACACTGTGCTGCAGTCCTGATCATATTACTGTTCTTCCCACAAGCCCATGCATCACTGTAGGACTACTGATTAGTGGCTAATTACCATGTCTCTGAGCTGAACACTGTGCTTCAGTCCTGATCATATTACTGTTCTTCCCACAAGCCCATGTGTCACTGTAGGACTACTGATTAGTGGCTAATTACCATGTCTCTGAGCTGAACACTGTGCTGCAGTCCTGATCATATTACTGTTCTTCCCACAAGCCCATGTGTCACTGTAGGACTACTGACTAGTGGCTAATTACCATGTCTCTGAGCTGAACACTGTGCTGCAGTCCTGATCATATTACTGTTCTTCCCACAAGCCCATGCATCACTGTAGGACTACTGATTAGTGGCTAATTACCATGTCTCTGAGCTGAACACTGTGCTGCAGTCCTGATCATATTACTGTTCTTCCCACAAGCCCATGCATCACTGTAGGACTACTGATTAGTGGCTAATTACCATGTCTCTGAGCTGAACACTGTGCTTCAGTCCTGATCATATTACTGTTCTTCCCACAAGCCCATGCATCACTGTAGGACTACTGATTAGTGGCTAATTACCATGTCTCTGAGCTGAACACTGTGCTTCAGTCCTGATCATATTACTGTTCTTCCCACAAGCCCATGTGTCACTGTAGGACTACTGATTAGTGGCTAATTACCATGTCTCTGAGCTGAACACTGTGCTGCAGTCCTGATCATATTACTGTTCTTCCCACAAGCCCATGTGTCACTGTAGGACTACTGACTAGTGGCTAATTACCATGTCTCTGAGCTGAACACTGTGCTGCAGTCCTGATCATATTACTGTTCTTCCCACAAGCCCATGCATCACTGTAGGACTACTGATTAGTGGCTAATTACCATGTCTCTGAGCTGAACACTGTGCTGCAGTCCTGATCATATTACTGTTCTTCCCACATGCCCATGCATCACTGTAGGACTACTGATTAGTGGCTAATTACCATGTCTCTGAGCTGAACACTGTGCTGCAGTCCTGATCATATTACTGTTCTTCCCACAACCCCATGCATCACTGTAGGACTACTGATTGGTGGCTAATTACCATGTCTCTGAGCTAAACACTGTGCTGCAGTCCTGATAATATTTCTGTTCTTTCCAGAAGCCCATGCATCACTGTAGGACTACTGATTAGTGGCTAATTACAATGTTGCTGAGCTGAGCACTGTGCTTCAGTCCTGATCATATTACTGTTCTTTCCACAAACCCATGCATCACTGTAGGACTACTGATTAGTGGCTAATTACAGTGTTGCTGAGCTGAGCACTGTGCTTCAGTCCTGATGATATTACTATTCTTTCCACAAACCCATGCATCACTGTAGGACTACTGATTAGTGGATAATTACCATGTCTCTGAGCTGAACACTGTGCTGTAGTCCTGATAATATTACTGTTCTTCCCACAAGCCCATGCTTCACTGTAGGACTAGTGACTAGTGGTGAATTACCATGTCTCTGAGCTAAACACTGTGCTTCAGTTCTGATCATATTACTGTTCTTCCCACAAGCCCATGCGTCACTGTACAACTACTGATTGGTGGCTAATTATCATGTCTCTGAGCTTACCACTGTGCTGCAGTCCTGATCATATTACTGTTCTACCCACAAGCCCATTCATCAGTGTAGGGTTACTAATTAGTGGCAAATTACCTTGTCGCTGAGCTGACAACTGTGCTTCAGTCCTGATCATATTACTGTTCTTCCCACAACCCCATGCATCACTGTAGCACTACTAATTAGTGGCTAATTACCATGTCTCTGAGCTAAACACTGTACTGCAGTCCTGATCATATTACTGTTCTTCCCACAAGCTCTTTCATCAGTGTAGGACTACTGATTAGTGGCTAATTACCATGTCTCTGAGCTGAACACTGTGCTGCAGTCCTGATCATATTACTGTTCTTCCCACAAGCCCATGCGTCACTGTAGGACTACTGATTAGTTGCTAATTACCATGTTTCTGAGCTGAACACTGTGCTGCGGTCCTGATCATATTACTGTTGTTCCCACAAGCCCATGCGTCTCTGTAGGACTACTGATTTGTGGCTAATTACCATGTCTCTGATCTGAACACTGTGCTGCACTTGATCATATTACTGTTCTTCGCACATGCCTATGCATCACTGTAAGACTACTGATTAGTGGCTAATTACCATGTCTCTGAGCTGAACACTGTGCTTCAGTCCTGATCATATTACTGTTCTTCCCACAAGCCCATGCATCACTGTAATGCTACTGATTAGTGGCTAATTACCACGTCTCTGAGCTGAACACTGTGCTGCAGTCCTATCATATTACTGTTCTTCCCACAAGCCCATGCATCACTGTAGGACTACTGATTAGTGGCTAATTACCATGTCTCTGAGCTGAACACTATGCTGCAGTCCTGATCATATTACTGTTCTTCCCACAAGCCCATGCATCACTGTAGGACTACTGATTAGTGGCTAATTACCATGTCTCTGAGCTGAACACTGTGCTTCAGTCCTAATCATATTACTGTTCTTTCCACAAGCCCATGCATCACTGTAGGACTACTGATTAGTGGCTAATTACCATGTCTCTGAGCTGAACACTGTGCTGCAGTCCTGATCATATTACTGTTCATCCCACAAGCCCATGCATCACTGTAGGACTACTGATTGGTGGCTAATTACCATGTCTCTGAGCTGAACACTATGCTGCAGTCCTGATCATATTACTGTTCTTCCCACAAGCCCATGCATCACTGTAGGACTACTGATTAGTGGCTAATTACCATGTCTCTGAGCTGAACACTGTGCTGCAGTCCTGATCATATTACTGTTCTTCCCACAAGCCCATGCATCACTGCAGGACTACTGATTAGTGGCTAATTACCATGTCTCTGAGCTGAACACTGTGCTTCAGTCCTGATCATATTACTGTTCTTCCCACAAGCCCATGCGTCACTGTAGGACTACTGATTTGTGGCTAATTACCATGTCTCTGATCTGAACACTGTGCTGCACTTGATCATATTACTGTTCTTCCCACAAGCCCATTCATCAGTGTAGGGCTACTGATTAGTGGCTATATACCATGTCTCTGAGCTGAACACTGTGCTGCAGTCCTGATCATATTACTGTTCTTCCCACAACCCCATGCATCACTGTAGGACTACAAATTAGTGGCTAATTACCATGTCTCTGAGCTGAACACTGTGCTTCAGTCCTGGTCATATTACTGTTCTTCCCACAAGCCCATGCATCACTGTAGGACTACTGATTAGTTGCTAATTACCATGTTTCTGAGCTGAACACTGTGCTGCGGTCCTGATCATATTACTGTTCTTCCCACAAGCCCATGCATCACTGTAGGACTACTGATTAGTGGCTAATTACCATGTCTCTGAGCTGAACACTGTGCTGCAGTCCTGATCATATTACTGTTCTTCCCACAAGCCCATGCATCACTGTAGGACTACTGATTAGTGGCTAATTACCAAGTCTCTGAGCTGAACACTTTGCTGCAGTCCTGATCATATTACTGTTCTTCCCACAAGCCCATGCATCACTGTAGGACTACTAATTAGTGGCTAATTACCATGTCTCTGAGCTGAACACTGTGCTTCAGTCCTGATCATATTACTGTTCTTCCCACAAGCCCATGCATCACTGTAGGACTACTGATTAGTGGCTAATTATCACGTCTCTGAGCTGAACACTGTGCTGCAGTCCAGATCATATTACTGTTCTTCGCACATGCCTATGCATCACTGTAGGACTACTGATTAGTGGCTAATTAACATGTCTCTGAGCTGAACACTGTGCTGCAGACCTGATCATATTACTGTTCTTCCCACAAGCCCATGCATCACTGTAGGACTACTGATTAGTGGCTAATTACCATGTCTCTGAGCTGAATGCTGTGCTTCAGTCCTGATCATATTACTGTTCTTCCCACAAGCCCATGCATCACTGTAGGACTACTGATTAGTGGCTAATTACCATGTCTCTGAGCTGAACACTGTGCTGCAGTCCTGATCATATTACTGTTCTTCCCACAAGCCCATGCATCACTGTAGGACTACTGATTGGTGGCTAATTACCATGTCTCTGAGCTGAACACTGTGCTGCAGTCCTGATCATATTACTGTTCTTCCCACAAGCCCATGCATCACTGTAGGACTACTGATTGGTGGCTAATTACCATGTCTCTGAGCTGAACACTGTGCTGCAGTCCTGATCATATTACTGTTCTTCCCACAAGCCCATGCATCACTGTAGGACTACTGATTAGTGGCTAATTACCATGTCTCTGAGCTGAACACTGTGCTGCAGTCCTGATCATATTACTGTTCTTCCCACAAGCCCATGCATCACTGTAGGACTACTGATTAGTGGCTAATTACCATGTCTCTGAGCTGAACACTGTGCTGCAGTCCTGATCATATTACTGTTCTTCCCACAACCCCATGCATCACTGTAGCACTACTAATTAGTGGCTAATTACCATGTCTCTGAGCTGAACACTGTGCTTCAGTCCTGATCATATTACTGTTCTTCCCACAAGCCCATGCATCACTGTAGGACTACTGATTAGTGGCTAATTACCATGTCTCTGAGCTGAACACTGTGCTGCAGTCCTGATCATATTACTGTTCTTCCCACAAGCCCATGCATCACTGTAGGACTACTGACTAGTGGCTAATTACCATGTCTCTGAGCTGAACACTGTGCTGCAGTCCTGATCATATTACTGTTCTTCCCACAAGCCCATGTGTCACTGTAGGACTACTGATTAGTGGCTAATTACCATGTCTCTGAGCTGAACACTGTGCTTCAGTCCTGATCATATTACTGTTCTTCCCACAAGCCCATGCATCACTGTAGGACTACTGATTAGTGGCTAATTACCATGTCTCTGAGCTGAACACTGTGCTGCAGTCCTGATCATATTACTGTTCTTCCCACAAGCCCATGCATCACTGTAGGACTACTGATTAGTGGCTAATTACCATGTCTCTGAGCTTACCACTGTGCTGCAGTCCTGATCATATTACTGTTCTTCCCACAAGCACATGCGTCACTGTAGGACTACTGATTGGTGGCTAATTACCATGTCTCTGAGCTGAACACTGTGCTGCAGTCCTGATCATATTACTGTTCTTCCCACAAGCCCATGCGTCACTGTAGGACTACTGATTAGTGGCTAATTACCATGTCGCTGAGCTGAACACTGTGCTGCAGTCCTGATCATATTACTGTTCTTCCCACAACCCCATGCATCACTGTAGCACTACTAATTAGTGGCTAATTACCATGTCACTGAGCTAAGCACTGCTTCAGTTCTGATCATATTACTGTTTTTCCCACAAGGCCATTCGTATGTGTAGGACTACTGATTAGTTGCTAATTACCATGTTTCTGAGCTGAACACTGTGCTGCGGTCCTGATCATATTACTGTTGTTCCCACAAGCCCATGTGTCACTGTAGGACTACTGACTAGTGGCTAATTTCCATGTCTCTGAGATAAACACTGTGCTGCAGTCCTGATCATATTACTGTTCTTCCCACAAGCCCATGCATCACTGTAGGACTACTGATTGGTGGCTAATTACCATGTCTCTGAGCTGAACACTGTGCTGCAGTCCTGATCATATTACTGTTCTTCCGACAAGCTCATGCATCACTGTAGGACTACTGATTAGTGGCTAATTACCATGTCTCTGAGCTGAACACTGTCCTTCAGTCCTGATCTTATTACTGTTCTTCCCACAAGCCCATCCGTCACTGTAGGACTACTGATTAGTGGCTTATTACCATGTCTCTTAGCTGAACACTGTGCTGCAGTCCTGATCATATTACTGTTCTTCCCACAAGCCCATGCTTCACGGTAGGACTACAAATTAGTGGCTAATTACCATGTCTCTGAGCTGAACACTGTGCTTCAGTCCTGTTCATATTACTGTTCTTTCCACAAGCCCATGCATCACTGTAGGACTACTGATTAGTGGCTAATTACCATGTCGCTGAGCTGAACACTGTGCTTCAGTCCTGATCATATTACTGTTCATACACATGCCCGTGCATCACTGTAGGACTAATGATTAGTCGCTATTTACCATGTCTCTGAGCTGAACACTGTGCTGCAGTCCTGATCATATTACTGTTCTTCCCACACACCCATGCATCACTGTAGGACTACTGACTAGTGGCTAATTACCATTTCTCTGAGTTAAACACTGTGCTGCAGTCCTGATCATATTACTGTTCTTCCCACAAGCCCATGCATCACTGTAGGAATACTGAATACTGGCTAATTACCATGTCCCTGAGCTGAACACTGCTGCAGTCCTGATCATATTACTGTTCTTCCCACAAGCCCATGCATCACTGCAGGACTACTGATTAGTGGCTAATTACCATGTCTCTGAGCTGAACACTGTGCTGCAGTCCTGATCATATTACTGTTCTTCCCACAAGCCCATGCATCACTGTAGGACTACTGATTGGTGGCTAATTACCATGTCTCTGAGCTGAACACTATGCTGCAGTCCTGATCATATTACTGTTCTTTCCACAAGCCCATGCATCACTGTAGGGCTACTGATTAGTGGCTAATTACCATTTCACTGAACTGAACACTGTGCTTTAGTCCTGATCATATTAGCGTTCTTCCCACAAGCCCATGCATCACTGTAGGACTACTGATTAGTGGCTAATTACCACGTCTCTGAGCTGAACACTTTGCTGCAGGCCTGATCATATTACTGTTCTTCCCACAAGCCCATGCATCACTGTAGGACTACTGATTAGTGGCTAATTACCATGTCTCTGAGCTGAACACTGTGGTTCAGTCCTGGTCATATTACTGTTCTTCCCACAAGCCCATGCATCACTGCAGGACTACTGATTAGTGGCTAGTTACCAAGTCTCTGAGCTGAACACTTTGCTGCAGGCCTGATCATATTACTGTTCTTCCCACAAGCCCATGTGTCACTGTAGGACTACTGATTAGTGGCTAATTACCATGTCTCTGAGCTGAACACTGTGCTGCAGTCCTGATCATATTACTGTTCTTCCCACAAGCTCATTCATCAGTGTAGCGTTACTAATTAGTGGCTAATTACCATGTCGCTGAGCTGAGAACTTTGATTCAGTCCTGATCATATTACTGTTCTTCCCACAAGCCCATGCATCACTGTAGGACTACTGATTAGTGGCTAATTACCATGTCTCTGAGCTGAACACTGTGCTTCAGTCCTGATCATATTACTGTTCTTCCCACAAGCCCATGCATCACTGTAGGACTACTGATTAGTGGATAATTACCATGTCTCTGAGCTAAACACTGTGCTGCAGTCCTGATCATATTACTGTTCTTCCCACAAGCCCATGCATCACTGTAGGACTACTGACTAGTGGCTAATTACCATGTCTCTGAGCTGAACACTGTGCTTCAGTCCTAATCATATTACTGTTCTTCCCACAAGCCCATGCATCACTGTAGGACTACTAATTAGTGGCTAATTAACATGTCTCTGAGCTGAACACTGTGCTGCAGACCTGATCATATTACTGTTCTTCCCACAAGCCCATTCATATGTGTAGGACTACTGATTAGTGGCTAATTACCATGTCTCTGAGCTGAGCACTGTGCTGCAGTCCTGATCATATTACTGTTCTTCCCACAAGCCAGTGCATCACTGTAAGAATACTGATTGGTGGCTAATTACCGCGTCTCTGAGCTGAACACTGTGCTTCAGTCCTGATCATATTACTGTTCTTCCCACAAGCCCATGCATCACTGTAGGACTACTGATTAGTGGCTAATTAACATGTCTCTGAGCTGAACACTGTGCTGCAGACCTGATCATATTACTGTTCTTCCCACAAGCCCATGTGTCACTGTAGGACTACTGATTAGTGGCTAATTACCATGTCTCTGAGCTGAACACTGTGCTGCAGTCCTGATCATATTACTGTTCTTCCCACAAGCCCATGCATCACTGTAGGACTACTGATTGGTGGCTAATTACCATGTCTCTGAGCTGAACACTGTGCTGCAGTCCTGATCATATTACTGTTCTTCCCACAACCCCATGCATCACTGTAGCACTACTAATTAGTGGCTAATTACCATTTCTCTGAGCTAAACACTGTACTGCAGTCCTGATCATATTACTGTTCTTCCCACAAGCCCATGCATCACCGTAGGACTACTGATTAGTGGCTAATTACCATGTCTCTGAGCTGAACACTGTGCTGCAGTCCTGATCATATTACTGTTCTTCCCAGAAGCCCATGCATCACTGTAGGACTACTGATTGGTGGCTAATTACCATGTCTCTGAGCTAAACACTGTGCTGCAGTCCTGATCATATTACTGTTCTTCCCACAAGCCCATGCGTCACTGTAGGACTACTGATTAGTGGCTAATTTCCATGTCTCTGAGCTGAACACTGTGCTGCAGTCCTGATCATATTACTGTTCTTCCCACAAGTGCATGCGTCACTGTAGGACTACTGATTAGTGGCTAATTACCATGTCTCTGAGCTGAACACTGTGCTGCAGTCCTGATCATATTACTGTTCTTTCCACAAACCCATGCATCACTGTAGGACTACTGATTAGTGGATAATTACCATGTCTCTGAGCTGAACACTGTGCTGTAGTCCTGATAATATTACTGTTCTTCCCACAAGCCCATGCATCACTGTAGGACTACTAATTAGTGGCTAATTACCATTTCTCTGAGCTAAACACTGTACTGCAGTCCTGGTCTCATTACGTTTCTTCCCACAGGCCCATTCTTCACTGTACAACTACTGACTAGAGGCTAATTACCATGTCTCTGAGCTGAACACCTG